>NW_028252952.1:0-43678 GCF_964263255.1 Lissotriton vulgaris
TTTATTTCGATTCATCCAAGGAATCATCAATGTATACATTTAAATAGAAAAAACACATTTTACAAATGGTTTTCAAATCTACAGGATCAAGGTATTAACAACATACAATGAATTTCTTAACCATATTTCAGTAAAAGTCAAAATAGGTTTATATTAGGTTGAGACAATCGTGCACTTCACGGTTTTTCAGTCTGGCCGCAGCTTGCTGCCTTAGACAATTCAAAATTCGCATCTCGCTCCAGCAGGTACATTAATCACCAGACAATGGTGAACCACACCTGAATATAAGTGAAGCCGCTTTTATTGTTGATTGAAAACTACTGGATATACAAGGAACTTTGCGAGGCCAGCCCCCAGTAACATAACCACCCCCCCCGCCCTTTCCAGCCTCCCAGGGAAACACCCGATGCCCGGTCCGGCCAGTCCGGCCTTGCTATCACCCTTCAATGGTGCCCCTCATCTTCACTTAGTCCGTCTCTCATGTGTATTTAATTTCTTTTACAGTGCTACTCATCCCAAGTATGTAGGGCAGGGTGTCGGAGTGCGTTACATCACACACATTATATAGAGACAATAACTCATATTAACGTGAAAGTCAATGTATAGGAAATGCTACTTAAGATAATGGGTGCTACAAGGTATAATCATTCTGTTATCTATTATTCAGTCTTTCACCATTCAATCTGTCCTTTCATATATGTGCCCATTTATATCCAAACATATTCAACCATTTGCAAACCTATCCACCATGTATCCTTCCATCCATCATTTCACTCATCCATCCCTCCATCCACCCTTTCAGTCGTCCATCCATTATTCATCTATCCACGCTTTCACCCCATCCATCTGTACAGTCATCCATCCACTCTTCCACCCATCCATCTATTCACTCATCCATCCAGCCATTTACCCTTTCACCCATCCAGCCATTCATTCATTCACTTACTCATCCATCTACCCAGTCACTTATCCTTCCACCCATTCACCCTTTCAGTCATTCATCCTCCCTTTCTCTCTCCATCCCCCTTTCACTTATCCATCCATTCATCATCCACCCATCCATCTACTCATCCATTCCATCCGTTGATCCTATTACTCATCCGAGAGTGCAGATGCGGCTGCTAATGAGGTCACACTGGCGTTAGAACCGAGACGTGCAGATGCGGCTGCTAATGAGGTCACACTGGCGTTAGAACCGAGACGTGCAGATGCGGCTGCTAATGAGGTCACACTGGCGTTAGAACCGAGACGTGCAGATGCGGCTGCTAATGACATCACACTGGCGTTAGAACCGAGACGTGCAGATGCGGCTGCTAATGACGTTAATGACGTCACACTGGCGTTGGAACCGAGACGTGCAGATGCGGCTGCTAATGACGTCACACTGGCGTTGGAACCAAGACGTGCAGATGCGGCTGCTAATGACGTCACACTGGCGTTAGAACCGAGACGTGCAGATGCGGCTGCTAATGACGTCACACTGGCGTTAGAACCGAGACGTGCAGATGCGGCTGCTAATGACGTCACACTGGCGTTGGACCCGAGACGTGCAGATGCGGCTGCTAATGACGTCACACTGGCGTTGGACCCGAGACATGCCGGTGCGGCTGCTAATGACGTCACACTGACGTTGGACCCGAGACATGCGGATGCGGCTGCTAATGACGTCACACTGACGTTGGACTCAAGACTTGCCGATGCCGCTGTTAATGAGGTCACACTGACGCTTAGTGCTTAATTTGTGCCGGTGGTTTCCGGTGCTTAGCAGCAGTACTTATTTCTCAGGGCCGGGTCTACACACCCAGTATCTGCTCACTAAGTCCACAAGGTCTCCCGGAGAAGAGCTGACATTGCACGGTGAAGCACGCCTGCCTGGGTTCAGTTTTGCCGGATTGGGCTGGATTTGTGCATGAAATATTTAAAGTTGTGGCTGCGACCACGCCCTTATCATGAGGCGCACAGACCCCATGCACACACCGCCAGACACGGCCGGGTGAGGTCCCTGACACGTGGCTAGTAGAGATCAGAGTAACACTAGTCCACCAGGGATGACTGCTTGAAACAAGCCCGCCCCTGCCTCCTGGGCGGTTTATCGTCAAGTGTTTCCTCCCGAGTGAGTCAGACCAATGCACAGCATTGTCCCCAATTTGGCCCGCCCCAGCACACTGTGCAGCTTCAGTGCAGTGCTGTGAAGTGCAGTGCTGTGCTGTGCAGTGCAGTGCTGTGCAGTGCAGTGCTGTGCAGAGCAGTGCTGTGCAGTGTTGTGCTGTGCAGCGCTGTGCAGTGCAGTTCTGTGCTGTGCAGTGTTGTGCTGTGCAGTTCAGTGCAGTGCTGTGCAGTGCTGTGCAGTGCTGTGCTTTGCAGTACTGTGCAGTGCTGGGCTGTGCAGTGCAGTGCTGTGAAGTGCAGTGCAGTGCTGTGCAGTGCTGTGCAGAGCAGTGCTGTGCAGTGCTGTGCAGTGCTGTGCTTTGCAGTACTGTGCAGTGCTGTGCAGTGCAGTGCTGTGCTTTGCAGTACTGTGCAGTGCTGGGCAGTGCAGTGCTGTGCAGTGCAGTGCTGTGAAGTGCAGTGCAGTGCAGTGCTGTGCAGTGCTGTGCAGAGCAGGGCTGTGCAGTGCTGTGCAGTGCTGTGCTTTGCAGTACTGTGCAGTGCTGTGCAGTGCAGTGCTGTGCAGTGCAGTGCTGTGAAGTGCAGTGCAGTGCAGTGCTGTGCAGTGCTGTGCAGAGCAGTGCTGTGAAGTGCAGTGCAGTGCAGTGCTGTGCAGTGCTGTGCAGAGCAGTGCTGTGCAGTGCTGTGCAGTGCTGTGCTTTGCAGTACTGTGCAGTGCTGTGCAGTGCAGTGCTGTGCAGTGCAGTGCTGTGCAGTGCTGTGCAGTGCAGTGCTGTGCAGTGCTGTGCAGAGCAGTGCTGTGAAGTGCAGTGCAGTGCAGTGCTGTGCAGTGCTGTGCAGAGCAGTGCTGTGTAGTGCAGTGCTGTGCAGTGCTGTGCAGTGCTATGCTGTGCTGTGCTTGTCAATCGACTCAAGATCGAGCAGCAGCAGGGGGCATCACCAGACTTTACCCTCAACAAGAGACATGGGAGGTTTCACCAGAATGACTCAGAGAGAGTGACGTGGTTTTGTGTTATCCGGTGCAGACCTCTTTTCTTTTTTTATTTCAGTAACTTTTATTGGTTAATTCAAACACGAAGACAGATAAAAAAAGACTAAGAATAAAATAATTTAAAAAAAAACAAAAAAAACAGCGAGTCATCAAATGCCCTAGTGGATCAAGGTGTTAGGAGAGAGAGTTCAGAGCGGTGCAGTGATGCTGAGTGACACGGCCAGTCGCACTGGCAAGAGCACACATGTGTGGTAGACAAGCTCGCCAGAATACAATTATAAAACAAACATTGGCACATACAGAATCCATGGACATGCCTGAGGGCTCACATTGGTTTGACAGATGCAGATTGGTGTGCATTATGGGGCAGATTTACAAGCCCCTTGCGCCCCTTTTGCGTCACTTCTAACATGGGAAAAGTGACGCAAAAGTGGGGCAGAGGCCTTGTACATCTGCCTCTCTGTCTGTTACACCTGTCTCAATAGTGATCGGTGTGCTCGCAGTACAAGTCTATCATATATATTCATTAGCAGGAGCCCGTCTCACAGACCTCACAATCCTGGTGGGTATATCTCTTTTACAATCCTTAGCAGCCCTTAGTGCAGATGTGAGGGAACCCTGGCTGTGTTTTATTTCCTTGATGCTCTGAACCCCCTTCATCCATCGGGCTCCCCTCGATCCAAACAGAACCGGAACGAAAGGATGCCGCCTCCTCATCAGGTGCAGCCCTGATTCTAATCAATGCCCCGGCCGGCTCCTCTCATCTCAGGTAATTGTTGCCCTTAGCAGTGCTTCGTGAGGGCTGAAGGGGCCCTATGGTGCTGTGAGGTTCAGATGCTTTTCATCCTTCCACCGAGGCTGCTCGGAGTTGGATTGGATGTGGTCCCTGACCTCGCACCAGCTTCCTCTCTGGGCACCTTCGTGGCCCCTGACCCATGAGGGTCCAAGGGCACACCACAGACCACCCCACAGATGGCAGCTGCTGGCTTGTGCAGCCCAGTCTTTCCTCACTCTCCTCTCCTACACCCATGAGTAAGACAGCTACATGCCTGGTTTTTTTTTTTTGTTTGAATCTGTTTATTGAGAGAATAACTTTTATGCTTAACATCTCTTTTCAGTTCACAACCGGTTTTTTGTAAACTTGCATTAGCAAGTATTAGAGCAAGACCTCTGACCATCCTGGTCGGTGTCACTGCTCCCCCCCCCCCCCACAGCTCCACCGTTGAGGCTCGGCCCTTGAGCCCCAGCTCCTTGCCAGGTAGGTGGTCTAGGCCCTCCTCCTCCTGCGCCTCATCGCTGGGGGTCCAGTGGAAGAGCCCCCTGTGTCGTCTGCTCTTCTGCTCTGTTCTGTGTCATCTGTGCCGGTTTCTCTCTTTTTGCCCCTTTTGTTGGTTCTTTCTTTTTTCACTCTCTTTGACTTTCTCTTTCCCTTCTTTTTTGCTCTTTCTGGTTTTGCTTTTCTATTGCCTTAATTTTTCGTTCCTCTCTTTTTAGCTCTGTTTTCCTGCTCCCCGCCGCTGCTGCCACTGAGCCCCCCCCCCAGCGTGTGGCTCCCACCTCCCAGCTTATCGCCCTCCCACGACCCCTACCTAATGGCAACCACTGCACGGCTCTGAGTACAGGGGACACCGCTGGAATGCCCAAGGCAAGCCCGTCTGCGCCCATCCGCGACCAGATGGTGACCAGCATCAGGGACCCGGACCCCCTGAACTGCCGCCGTTATGACCCAGCATCCTCCACATCCTCAACCCCGGTTACAGCAACAACTGCTAGATCTCGACGCAGAGCAACACACAAGGCCCGATCTCCTGCCATCACTGCGGCCGTATCTTCACCCACCTCCGGTCCCCAGCATTAGCTCCGTGCCTATGGGAAGCCAGGGCACACAAACCACGGAACTACATCCTCTGAGTGGGCTCCCTGCACAGACACGCCATCGAAATCTGAGACAACTCAACACCCACACGCCAATGTCACCTTCCTCACAGAGACCTGGACCAATGCCAGCACCGCACCCGACATTGCAACCGCCATCTCCGACGGATACAAGATCCTGAGAAAAGACCGCCCCACCCACCCAGGAGCTGGCATCTCCATCAGCCACAATAGCTCCCTCCGCATGACTGCCACTGACCTAAATGACGCCTCGCCCCCAAGGAACACATCCACATCCACTTCCAGATCCAGTCCAGCCCCAAAACGATGCTCCGCAGAACCCTTGTCTACAGACCGCCTGGCCCTCGCTCTCCTTTCGCCATCATTCTAACATGGACAACTATCGTCCCATTTCCCTCCTTCCCTGGTTGAGCAAGCTGATTGAGAGACATATAAACTCGACACTAGTACAGTATCTGGAGTCCAACAACCTGCTACATGTCTCACAAACAGGTTTCCACCCTCGACTACAGACAGAGACGGCCCTTCTTCTGGCAGTAACAGAAGAGGCACGGAGACTTTTGGATCAGGGCGGCTCAGCAGCTATTATTCTTTTAGATCTCAGCTCCTGATGGAGCGACTAAAAAGTCTGGGAGTGACCCATTTGGCACTCACTTGGCTACAGTCCTTTCTTAAAGACCGTTTTTTCCAGGTCTTTGAGGGCAATGCCTCCTACAACCGCTGGCCTCTTAGTTGTGGGGTCCCCCAGGGTTCTTCCCTGAGCCCCACACTCTTTAACACTTATATGGCGCCTTTAGCAGAGATAGTCCTTCCATTTGGTATACAGATCATCACGTACGCAGATGACACCCAAATGGTGGTGGACCTCAACCTGTAGCTCCCACTCTTCCCCAGCGGGGCCTTCTCGCAGTCAGTCGGGGGAGGCACCCGGGCCACCCTAGTCACCAAAGGAAGACACATAAGCTAGGGAAGATGCCGCACTGAAGGGAGAGGCACTACCCGCCGATGTACAGGCCGATGTTAGGCCTCCCATTCCCTGCAGGCCCCTCAACCCCTGATGCCACAGCAGGGCTCACATCAACTCCGCGTCGTGGGAGGGCCACTCGCCTCCGCCACAGCTCGTGCAGGCCTCACCAATGTGGGAGATACTCCAGCGCAACTCCCTGCCGCGGCACCTCTGCGCTCTTTCAGCGGGACCGCCTCATAGCCAGCTGAAAGGGGGAACACGACGGACCGCCCCAGGTACCAGCGCTGATATCGAGGCCCCGCACCTGCTCTGCCCACAGGGCTCCCACCGTCCGCCGACCCACGGACCGAGCTCACGGTCCAGCTCTAGCCACCCTTCCGCTCCTCACCTCTCTGCACTCGTTGCCGCAGCTGCACGGGATCCCTCACTTGCCCAGCAGTGGGGCTCGACCGTCACCGCCTCACAGGGGAAAGTGCCCAGGCCGCACTGCACTGCACTGGGCCGCCCGTGTCCCCAGGCTCCACACCCCCTAAGTGGATCAGGCCTCAGAGCGGCAAGATGGCGGCGGCACCTCGGGCCTCAGCTCTGCCCGCACGCCTCTGCCGCTCTGTTACTCAAGGCCCAGTGCCGATCGTCAAGGCGTCTTCTCATTTGTGGCCCCCAGGTGTCTCACCGGGCAGTCAGGCGTCACAGGGCAGGAGGCAGTCACCGCAGCTCTGCTCCATTGGGCCCAGTGGCCCCCTGCGTGGTTGGGGCTGTACTGTCCGGGAAAGGCATCAAACCACACAGCTGCGCGGAAATAGGCACACCGTTGATACAAGGATTGCTTGCCGGTACAGCAAGACCCTGTGGCTGGCTCGGATGGGCACCAGGTAGGGCGATAAATAATGTTATGTTGGAGCGGCGCTGGAGGGACAGGAAAGCACGTCCTACTCTGCCGCCATCTTGGCCACTCCCCCCGAAAAGTTTTTTTTTTTTAGTCAACGTTTGAGGTTTGTAAGAGAAAGTATTCTGGGTAAAAAAACATATGGCGAGACCGACAAAAGTCCCCCACTGTGGATTTCCCTGGGTGTGTAATAAAAAATTTTTTTTGCAGGTTTGCTTGGTCCACTGGGTGCCACCTGAGCTAGGACCCGAAATCCACAGCTCCCCACATTGAAAACAATTGGTCTGTTTGGGGAAAAATGTGAGGTGTCAATGTTGCGTTTTGGGACATTTTCTGTCTCAGGCAGTAGGCCTACCCACACAACCTTCAATATCCCTTCAACCATAAGGGTCTACCAGATGTAATGGTATATTGCTTTTGTAAATCGTCCATCAGGACAAAAAGTTACAGATGAGAATGTTGTCACACATGTCCATTTGTTCCTACCCATTTTCAATATGTCTTAATGTAACAGTTAGTTTCTTTTAGAAAACCTTGAGGAATTTATACATATGACCACTTGCTGAATTCTGAATTTTGTCTAATTTTAGGAAATCCATACCTTTCCTGGATCACTTATGCGTTTCACACTGGTTACCTCCCAAACTGGAAGTAGGTTGAAAACAATAAAAAATGTAGTACCTTATTGAAGAATGACAGAATTATGGTTAAAAATGAGATTTTTTTCTCCAGGGTTGAAATCTCCCGCTCTAACCGTGTAAGGTTGTTATTGGCATCTTTGTTCACGGCTGTTCGGATCTTAATTATTACCCCTCTAACGGTACTTTTACGGGCCTCCCACCTGGTGAGATCACTGGTGTCCCCTCTTTTTTTATTTGTGAGGTACTCTCTTATGGCCGTGTCAATGGACAGTCTGTTTGCGTCTGTCTTCCGAACCGCGTTGTTAAATATCCATAGATTCGCTCTGTTAACCTCAACATTTACTGCCAGTGTCATCGTGATATAAGAGTGGTCGGAGATTACGCACGGTTCAATGGAGGTTTCCTCAATATCGGCAGCAGAGTGGCCACAAGTGAGGATGTAGTCTATACGCGAATATGACTGATGGGGGTGAGAATAGAAGTTGTCTCTTTCTGTAGGATTCAACAGTCTTCAGGAATTAATTAAGTGGTGTCGAGTGCAGAGATTAATGAGTGCATTATGTGAACTGTTTTTACGAAACAGACAGCGAGAGTCTCTGTCTAGCAGGGGGTCTAAAGGGAGATTAAGATTGCCACCTAAGATGTGCGTAGCACCGTCCGGAATTGTGTTAATGTGGTTACTTAACTCTTACTGTTGGTAGGTCTCATTGTACCTGGAAATGTACATTTCCGGGTTCCAAGAGGCAGAGACAGAACTAGTTGCGCGTTAGAGAGAGTAGCCCGAGCGAGGCACTCCCTATCTTGCCACCAACCCGATGAGGTGCCAATAGTCACCCATATAGGTACAATGAGACCTACCAACAACTGAAGAAACAGGTCAACAACCTTTCTTCTTTTTTCTTTTCACTATTTTCACTAGCTTGCACTGGTCCCGAAGAAAGCCCACTGACCTACATAGGCGCATAGGGCTGAAACATGTCGACCTATTTTTAATCTCACCTTGAAGTGCGCTTGAATCCTCAATTGTTCTATAGCAGCACGAAAGTATTCAAATTGAATCTACCTGAACCCAGACTAATTAAAGTTTCAGTCTAGCTGTTCTGGTATTTTAATAACTCACCTTGAGCACTTTACACCCATTATTCACAATCACTACTGTTTTTAACCAAGGGTAAAAACCTCCTGGCAGAGGGTGCATAAAATATACTGACCCTATGATTATGCACACACGTGTTTATTAAAAGCGGGGAAACAACATATACCGCTACGAGAATCTTAACTACACGTGCATGAGGGTCTTTTACTTGGGAGACACCCCACACCTACCTGCATACCCTGGTTATGCAGGACAAGTGATCCTTCCCTTCCTGATCTAAAAAGTTACTTAACTCTTCCCAAAAACTAGGGTTGTCCTTGTTGGGGGCATATACATTAGTTACATAAAACTCCTTGTTATCTCTCATCAGCTTTATCGAGACCCATCTGCCCTTAGTGTCAGCAGTGCTCTGTAGGACATCTATGGTGGCCTTTTTTGAAATTTAAATCAATACTCCGTTTTTTTACACCTAGTGCATCAGAACCAATAGCTTCACTATACGTTCTGTTTTTCATAGAATTAAATTGCGGTGAATCAATCTTAGTTTCTTGGAGCGATATAATATCGCCTTTCTGGTTGTATATATAATCAAGTATTTTCCTTTTCTTAATAGGGTGGTTGATACCTTTAACGTTCAGCGAGACAATTTTAATAGACTTATTGCCGGGGGCCATATTATGAGGAAAAGTACTTCTGATGGCACATCGGATGTATGATGTTACAACGCATACTTTTACTCCGCATACCATTACAACGCGGTATTCACAACGCATACCGTTACAACGCATAGCGCTTTGGGGTGCTGGATAGTGGTAAGTATAATTTACTATTCTAACTCCAGTCCCCGTGGACCCTAGGGAAGGTGTTGGATAGTAAATTAAACTTACCTCTTATCCTAGAGCGCCCCCCAGCGCAATGCGTTGTAATGGTATGCGTTGTAATGCCTGCGTTGTAGTGGTAGTGCGTTGTAAAAATTGCGTTGTAACAGGTGCATACCGGCACATCACGTTAAGAGAACTACGTGGAGGCAATAACGCGATATAATAACGGTACACCAACTCATGTGGAAAAGAATACAAGTCGGCCACTGTCATATGTGTATAAAGAGTAGCTACTTAAGCGTACACACAAAGTCAAAAGAAAAAATACGAATAAAAAAGATACAAATATCCATAGAAACAAAACCCCACCCCGCAAGTAAGCCAAGAACATGGTGACTAGGAAGAAAGAGAGCAACACCACTCTCCCTCCATGGCAACTACAGGATTTATCCTGCACATTCTTAATAAAGTAGGTAAGGAACTACTGAAGACAATAAGAACAATGAACATTTCCTGAGAACATCTAATACAAGTAACGAGCAGTGACTGAAGGTAATACACCCAGCGGACATAATGTGATTTTTTGAATCGGCAATGTATGTTCCTGAAAGCTGGGAGGATGGTGTTTTTGGTGCATTAAACCGTTCATTAATGCAGAGCTTGTCCACCTTTGCAGGAAGGTGCCGCTGGGGGCAAGTGAGGACGAGTAGTCATGGTCCTGTTTCCTCGTCTCTGGTCCTGACACAGAATTCTAAGTGAACCCCAACCACCCTCCTGGGTGCTGCATAAAGTATAGGTAGCCCAAAATGATCCTTTTATCTCCTGGAAAGTCATTAGCTCGTAGGGAGGGTCTGCAGTGGCTGTGACGAGGGCGAGAAGGACTAAGAGTAATGAAGTTACTGGAAAATAGGCATTATTCAGCCTGTAATCTTTAATAAATGTAGGGGCAGATTTACAACTGCGTGACGCATCCCTGGTGGAAATGTGGCGCATTGCTGGAGTTGCGTCGCAAGCGCGATACACCTCCAGCAAGGCTCGGGGGTGCCCTATTTCTAACATGCTGCATCAATCTTTATGCCTGCTTCAAGCAGGCACAGCGTTTTGACGCTTGAAAGGAGGAGATTGTAAACTCTTAAGAACCACAGAACAGACCCCAAGAAGGAGAGGCTTCGCCATAAGTTTTGATATAGAAAAGTGTTTAAGGACTCTGTTAATTAGAGTATCAATTTCTACTTCAGGAAACTCTCTAAAGGCTTTAATAGAGAACCAGTGAGATTTAAGTAGAGAGAGCAAGATTAGCTTGAAATCCCTCCAACAAAAATTGCAAGATAATGTATAGGGAGAGGAAGAAGCCTAAGGTCGAATTGGGAGCACCAGTTGTGAACTGTGGCCCCGATTCACAGAACTAACTTAAGACAAAATCCTAAACTTTCTACTTTTGGTATTCACAGAAGTTAAGATTTTGTCTTAAGTGAGTTCTGTGAATCGGGCCCTGTGTCCCGGTGTCTTGAATAAGCATTTAAGATCCATGGTCTTCTTGACTTCTCAACAGTTTCGTCCAGGATCGGAAGGAGATCCTTACTCACCAGGCTCCGCCTTTCAACCACTGAACGGAGCGAGCCAGATGTAGAGGAGGAGGCCAAGGACTTCGAAGGGAGACAGAGCTGGATTAAGGCTCCACAGAGGGCACGGTGCCAGCTTCTTCAGAACTGGGAACCAAGAGCGTCCTGGCCAATAGGGAACTATTAATGTCACTTCTATCCCCTCCCGCTGGATCTTCACCGGTGTCCTCATGAAAAGTGGAAGAAGCGGGAAAGCAAAGAGCAGTTTGGGCAGCCAATCCACCAGCAGAGCACCCATTCCTCATGCTCCCTTTCCGCGAAACCTCAATCAGATCTTCCAAACCACTGTGATGCTCTTTGATAGGAACAGGTCCAGACAGGGAGCCCCTCATCTCCTACAGACCTGACTGAAGACCTCGCAAGATAACGATAGGCTCATTGACAAAGGGAAAGGTCTGCTCCGAAGGACTGCCTGAGTGCTGTCCATCTCCCGATGTGTGTCGCTGACAGGCTTAGTAGATTGGCCTCTGCCCAGAGACCGATGGATGTCGCCAGCTGATTCAAGGATCCGGCGCTCCCTGGGTGAATTTTGTAGGCAATCCAGACAGTATTGAGTGATCGCACTAGGACATCATTTTGCAGAATGAGATGCTTGAACCTTAGCAGGGCCCTGTAAATTGCTGTAAGTTCCCTCCAGTTTGATGACTTCTTCCACTCCAGCCATAACCATCTCTGCTATGACTGACTGCGGAAGGTCGCTCTCCAACCAATCTTTCTGGCATCTGTTATTACCAGGGGTTGCTGAGGGTGCCTCCTGCAATGAATGTCTGTGACACCGTAAAGCCACAGACACAGGCAGCCTCGCCCTCGCCACCGTCCCACGCATCCAACGAACGACCTCCGGCGTCAGATCGTTCTCCTACCTCGCCGCCAAGACCTGGAACACCCTCCCCAGCCACCTACGGCAGACCCAAGACCTACTCGCCTTCAGAAGACTCCTCAAGACCTGGCTCTTCGAGAAGTAGCGGCACCCCCTCCCCTCAGCGCCTTGAGACCCTCACGGGTAAGTAGTGCGCTTTACAAGTACCTTGATTGATTGATTGATTGATTGAGACACGTTTAGTCTCAGTAAGATGTTTAATATGTTACAGATATCAGACTCCAGACAACCACAGCAAAAATCAGCCAGAAACAGATCTGGAATCTTCAACCCTACAAATCACATCCAAGCAACTAACATAACATTACAACTTGTGATGTCATTACAGAGGCATAGAGCTGTGACAGAAGTACAGAGGTGTGCTGGATACCACACACCTCCCTTCCCAATATAAGCAAACGTGAGAGGTAAGTCTCACCACATTATAAACAGAAAACCACAGCACAAATACAAGAATGGAAACATAAGACTTAAAAAAGAGAAATGTACTGAAACCTAAGCTTAGACTTTTAATGTAGTCTTTGAGGCGTAAGGGGGGCATTTCGATGCTTTGTGGTCTCAGCCCTGAATACTGCTTTGAACGCGTATTTCCCATCACAGCCCCACTGGAACACGAGGTCGTGGAGGCATCTGATACGGGGGATATTTGTCTACTTTTTATGATCATTCATCTTGACAGTATTTTTAAACATCTTGATAATCTTTAAGGGATGACTGAACTTCGAAACTCCATTACCTTTTCTGGTGGATTTAATTTTACCCCGGGCAGTACTCTTCACCGCTTTACGAGCATCAAACATTCTTTTCCTTCTCACCATCTTCTCCTTTTCTCTCTCACGCCAGTCTTCTACCTTGTCTAAACGATCTTCAGCCACCATCCTCTTTTCGTTCACCAACACCGGAATCACTTCGCCAATGGGAAGCCTCCCTCTGAGCAGCTGACACTGTGTCTTTCCCGTTGATGAGTGTGGGTGAAGCGATATTCACACACTTTGGGGCATATTACCAACAACTAGTAATATTTATTGCTAAATAGGCTTAGCGACAACTTTTTTATCGCCTCGCATCACCGGATTTTATCGCTGAGATAACGTGCTATTAGCAACGTTTATCTCAAAAGCGATAACATTTCGGGCAATAGCGGCGAAATCCGTGAATATCGCTGAGAATACAGCGATATTCATGCATTATCGCTAACAGGGTCTTAGCCATTATATCCACCTTAAATTGGATATAATGGCTAAGAACTGGTCTGAGCAGGCGTTCGTTTTTGGAGATATTCGCGCTTAGCGCAAATATTTCCATCGCTACGCCTGCCTTGCTAATAGGCGATAGCGATGTTAGCGACTGCTTTCAGACGCTAACAGGTTGGGAACCCCCACTTTGCATGTTATTAGCGATACATATCGCTGACATCCAAAGCAGGCCCCAAACCGCTCACTATAGCCTAAAAACTGTCGCTAACTGATGTTAGCGTCAGCTTGCTAATAGGGCGATGAAATTATCGCCGCTTAGCAGACGAAACGGCCGCTAAAGCGGCGATAATGTCATTTCGCCTGCCTTGATAATATGCCCCTTTGTTTTCTAAGTTCACACTCCCAGTTCATACCACTAACAACTGCAGACATGCTTTTATTACTTTTATAAATCGCTCCACAAAACCATTCCATAGAATGCAGCTTTCTTATGTTTTATGCCTCGTGCCTTAAGAAACTCTTCCACCACACCTGATGCAAACTGCACTCCATGGTCCGTAGGAAGGGTTGCAGGGAAGCATTCTCAAGCAGCCCTACCAAAAAATGGTATCACCACTCCAGACTCAACCAAATTCACTATTTTGATCTCTGGCCAGCGAGACAACATTCCAATATATTTTTACAAGACCCAAAATGGCCACGGCTATGTCCACCCAAGGGCCCGCAGCCTGCTCTCTCATGGCCATAGTTTGTGTTCTACAGTTCAACAACTTATCGCTGTGTACGCACTCTATACAATTCCTCTCCTCCCTCTCAACCATCACATCCTTCACTGGCCACCAGTATCCCGCTCAAACCCTTTCCTTGGATTGAGCTTCCATGTGCGATCTCCACCATCCTTTTCCGCAAAGCTTGCTTTCTTTCATCATCAGACCACAAGCTATGGTCCATTCTTCTTTCACCTTCCAATATCCTTTAATGTTTTCATCACACTTGTTCTTATCACCCCAGTATGATCCCGCCCTTAAACTCAATGGTGCCTCCAAAAATAACCAAGTAACTCTGAGGGTTCACTCAGATAACCCTTAGGTTTTATGTCAGGTAGCCACAATTTCACCTTTCCCTTTAAATGATGATCCTTTGGAACAAGGGTCCCCTCCATCCCAGAGTCAAATCCAATGTTCACAGGTTCATTGTTAACCAAAACCACCTCCAAAGGACCTTCAGAAGAAGGTTCTTTTACTTGGAGAATGTTCAGCCTCATCATCACAGTCCCTTATCTCTTGACCTCATCTTAGTTTGACTTTCAATACTCGGAGAAGTGACCCTGACGACCGCACTTTTCACATACAACCTTCCTAGAGAACAATCTTTGTTATTTGCCATGTGACCTGAGTTACCAAGAAATGTTTTCATCTTGCCAGAATTCTTTGCCTTTTGTGGAATATTCTCATGAACCAATTTCTCCTGAACTAGTTCTACCATCGAAGATAAACTTTTATCAGATGAAGAAGACTCCACGCACGCCTTAGAATGCTCGTGTGTCTTGGCCATCATTAGCAACTCCTGCAAGGAAGGATTGTCCGTCTGCTGCACGCTTCTCAGGCTCTATCTAAAGTACAATGTCTCTTCATTAGAGGCATCAGGCTTACAGGTAGCAGCGAACCTGCGTGGACCCTCCCATTAAATGTATGCTTATCAATAGCGGATCCGCCGTCAAACATGCAACGGAAATAGCCGAAGCCATCCTCTCTCATGACCTGGATGTAGCCTTCATCAAGGAAACATGGCTAAACACTCTATCCCTCCCCATCATGGACACGCTGGTGCCGCCTGGTTTCTCAATTATCCACAAAGACAGGCCCGTACACAAAGGTGGCAGAATAGCAATTATTCACAAAAATGACCTCTCCATCACTGAATCTCCCTCCGTCATATACAACTCCTTTGAATGCCTTTTCGGTCAACCTCAATTCACTTCACCACCCTCCACTTCAATGCCTTCTCCTTTACCATCCTCCAGGCAACTCTTCGAATTTGGCGCTCAGTTGTCGGATCTGATCACTCAAGCCGCACTCAATAGCGACTTCAGAATACTTCTGGGCGACCTCAACCTAAGATGGAATGAAACCAAAAACCCGCTCATTCAATCTCTCACCTCCCTTCTACAAGACCACAATATGATCCAGCACTGTTCAGAGGAAACACACCATAGAGGAGCGATCCTGGATGCAATCATTGCGGACAAAAATGCAATCACGATTGATCACATCAAACCGGTGGACAGGTCAGACCATCACGTCATTCTTTTTCATACCAACCATTCGGCTCTATCCCTCCCACCCACTCAAACCTCCCCCAAGTGGGTCAGAAACACATCGAGAGTCCCCCCAGACAAGCTAGAAGAAGGACTTAGCTTACTCCTCCCGAACTCGACGGAGCTCCTCTCAACCATGGAACTCACCTCGCTTTATCACTCCAACCTGGAGCTCGTCCTGGATCAGCTGGCACCGAGGAAACTAAAAAAAAACAGAAGCATCCCCTCCAGATCTTGGTTCTCCACTGACAATAATGAGGAAAGAAGACACCTAAGATCCATGGAAAGAACCTGGAGGACCAACCCCACCTCCCTCAACCGGGACCAACTCAAGGGAGCTCGCAGAACCTACTACATTCATATCAAGAGTAAAAAGTCATCCTTCTTCTGTTCTGCTCCAGACAATGCCAAAAACCGCCCCAAAGAACTCTTCAACATCATAAGGAACCAAGCCTCCATTCCAGTGATAGACAGCATGGCGGCGTCCAAATCCCACTGTGACGACTTTGCTAGCTTTTTCAACAAAAAAATTTCCAAAATTGATCGATCATTCAGCACTAGGCCCTCCTCCCGCACAGAGTCCCGCCCTCCTGCAACTAACCACATCAGGCCAGTAACCACAGCTATTCTCTGGTCATCCTTCCGGCCTATCCAGGACGAGGTGATAAGCAATCTCATAGCCACCGCTAAACCCTCGTCACACTTCATTGATCAGCTACCCTCGAGACTGACCAAAGAACAGAAGCTTACTCCAGCCCCAATCTGGGCCAAGATCATCAACAGCTCTTTGTGTGATTGCTCCATTACTGACTGCCTCAATCTAGGTCAAGTCACGCCATTCCTAAAAAAAACGGCCTTGCCCCTAAGGACATGAACAACTTCAGACCGGGCTCGACCCTTCCGCTCTTATCTAAAATTCTTGAAAGATGTGTGCTGTCACAGCTAACCCAACACCTAGAGAACACTAATCTACTCGACCCACACCAATCAGGGTTCAGAAAGTGCTGCAGCACTGAAACCGCAATCCTAAATGTCCTGGATGATCTACACATGTCACTCGACTCCAACCAATGTAGCCTCCTCATCCTCTCAGACCTCTCGGCTGCGTTTGACACAGTTGATCATGCACTGCTACTCAATGTCCTCCAGGAGAGAGCGGGCATTGAAAAGACGGTTCTAAAATGGTTCGCCTCCTTTCTCAACAACTGCACACAAATAATCAAAATTAAAAGCTTCGAATCGGACCCCCTCCCCATTGTTAGAGGAGTCCCACAGGGGTCAGTACTCTCCCCGCAACTTTTCAACATCTACATGAAGCCCCTCACCTCAATTCTAAGGAACTCCAACATCCCCTTTCACCTCTACGCGGACGACACACAACTCTACCTGGAAACCACTTCGATCGGAGACATCCATAGTCTAAACGGCACACTCACAGAGGTCCATCATTGGCTCTCATCCAACCACCTCAAACTTAATGAAGAGAGGACAGAAGTGCTCCTCATCTCAAACAAAGATGAAAACCCCCAAACAGTAGAATGGCTCAAAGCCTTAAACGCCCTCAATGTTCCTCTGGTACCTACCACCTCCGTCAAATCCCTGGGGATCACTCTTGACCCCAAACTGGACATGAAAGAACACATCTCTAAAACTGCCAAAAGTGCTTTCCTTAACCTGAAACTTCTCTACAAACTGAAACCCTTCCTCCCCTTGAAAGATCCGAAACAGGCCACTCAGGCACTGGTACTCTCCAGAATTGACTATGGCATTGCAGCACTGACTGGAACAGCCAAATATCACCAGGGACCTCTGACCTCCGCCCTCAACGCTGCAGAAAGAATGGTCACGGGAACAAAGAAATACGAGCACATCTCCCCGGCACTCAAGGATCTGAAGTGGCTCCCTATTGACCAACGAGCCAGCTTCCGTACAGCTTGCCTCACACACAAAGCCCTGCATACAGGCAAACCAGAATATCTGGCCACCAAACTCAAAAGGGCCGGTCAGTCTAGGAACCACAGAAGCTCCAACACGCTCCTACTCATCCCTATGAAATCACAGAAACACAAAACCTCTAATAGATCCTTTGCGGGTAAGGCTCCCAAGATATGGAACCCCCCCCCCCCCCCCCCCCCATATCAGAATGACCGTCTCCTTCCCGAAATTCAAGATGCTACTCAAAACCCTCTTCCTTGAGTGCTCTGGATCGTAACGAGAACCCCACGTTTGACTTTGAAGGACCACTATCTCTATGATCTCAGAGCCGGAGGATTCGCTCCCGATCTCCGCCCTGTAGTGCGCTCATGTTGTTATACTTCCCCCCAGTGCTTCCTGTTCTTGTTTACCGTCCAGACTGTCTTTTTGGTGCTTATTTGTATTTGCTGTGAAGCGCTCTGATACCCTCAGGTCCAGCTAGCGCTATACAAAACTTCAATAAATAAATAAATAAATAAATGTACTGTTCCACAGATTCGCCTTCAAGCTGCATCCCCCTCCCAAAGTGATAACGTTCTAATTTGGTGCTCACCTTTGGAAGATAGAGCAAGTCAAGGTTCTCTAAGCAGTTCTTTCATTCTTGCTGGTAGCATCTTCGTCAGATAAAGTAGGGAGAGGCTCAAATACCCCTTGACCTTCAGGTTGGAGAGAGTGCATCAACAAAGACTTTTTCCCTACCATACACTCCAGCTTAGTGACTAAGGGCCAGATGTAGATAATCAGCATTTACCAATTCTAAAATACAGAATTTTACCGATGCTGTGTTTTAGAATCGGTAAATGCTATGTAGGTATCAATTTGGTAAATTTTACCGAATCTGTAAAATTCGGTAAATACCTGTTCAGTATTTACCGATTCGGTATTCCCCATTCATTCTTATGGGCCTTAAGGCCCCTAGAGGAATGAATGGGAATTACTGAATCTGTAAATACCGAATCGGTAAAAGGGGGAACACATTGAAGGGTGGCAGGGTGTCACTTTGACACCCTGTTGCACCCCTGAATCGTGCATGTGTGCACATGTGGCAGGCATACATCCCCTAAGGGCATGTATGTCTGCCACATGGCACTTAGATAATTTGCATAAAATTGTTTTTTGGGGGTTTTCGATATTTACCACCAACTTGTAGTTGGTGGTAAATAACGAATCCTAAAATGAGAAAAGCACTCATTTAAGTGCTCCCTACATTAAGGATTCGGTAATTTACCGAATCGGTATTTAAGAATTCGGGGGTAGATGTATCAACATACCCTTTTGCGATTTCTAAATAGCGATTTTTAAGGAATCGCTATTTAGAAATCACAAAATGGGATGTATGTAGAAAATCACTATTTTTTAGCGATTTCTTAATCTTCCTTATTTGCAAATTCGCAATTTGCAAATTCGCAATTAAGGAATAATTTCCCATTCATTCCTACGGGCCAGGAGGCCCATAGGAATGATTGTGAAATAATTCTCAATTTGCGATTCGCAATTTGCTAATCGCAAATTGAGAATAATTTTAGGGTGCAGGTGTTTTTCAAGGACACCCTGCTGCACCCCTGAAATTTACATGTTTGTGCATATGGCGCACATACATGCCCTATAGGCATGTATGTGTGTCACATGCCACCTTCACAAATGCCAAATTGTGCATTTTTAAAAGAATTTGCAAATTACCACCAACTACAAGTTGGTGGTAATTTGCAATTTCGTAACCTAAATTCGCAATTACAAAAAGCTACATACATAGCATTTAAGGAATCGCAAAATTGCGATTCCTTAAATGCTTAAGCAAAATAAGGAATCCCAAATTTTTGCGATTCCTTATTTTGCGAATTTTTGTTACATGCCAAAACATACAAAAAGACCGTTTGTGATTCGCAAACGGCCTTTGCGAATCCCAAATGGCTTGATACATCTAGCCCTTGGTAATTTTCCGGTTCCTGAAATTACCGATTCGGTAAATTACCGAATCCTTAAATTAGGCCCCTACATCAGAAAAGCCTAATACCAGTTCGAAAAGGCCGAAATTCAGTAATTTCGGCAGTTACCGACCAGTTTTAGGCTTCCTAAATCTGGCCCTAAAACCTTTGCACCATTTTTGACAGATGAAAAAAGGAAAAACGGTGATGCAGTAACATTCTGCATAATGAAGGCAGCTTGTGATTAATAAAGCTACTACCAGGAAGCAGTTGCAGACTAAGAACACAGAATACTAAAGACCCCGAGAACAAGCACCGGTATCCGATCTGATACCCAGGAAGTCAAAATCTGTAAACAGAACATAAACAAATGCACACACACATATAATGCAACAACAATACAGTCAGAAAAAGAGCAAAACAGAAAACATGTAAAAACAGTTTGCTGCTAAACATACAAACACCAATATGTAAGTCTTGCAGCAAAGACGCTGGCGACAACTCCTGGGTGAGTCTTGCTGTGCATGTGTTGCTTTGGGTGCCGATATTTATTTAGAAAGTTTAATAAAGCGCAAACATGACCCTTGGGGGTATCAGAGTGCTGTACAAAAGGCGAAAGCATGAATAAACTCCGTACAGTAGAGGTCAACACCGTGAAACAACAAGGAGTACACAATCCGGATCAGGGACCTGGTGTAGGGCCACACTAGAATAAATTCTCCTAAGGTGTAAAATATTTCCTGTAGTATTCAGTAAAACAAACAAAAGTGAGCGCGACAAAATTTTTACAGCATAGTAAAATAGGTAACAAAACTGTAGGGTGAGGGCCCTGGGGTAAAATAACAGTTGACAAACAACTATGAAATAAATGGAGAAAGATATGTTGGGATAAATGTCAAGTCTGTCAACATGGGGACATGCAAAAAAGAATTAAGATGATGTAGTTAGTGATCACTCAGGAAAATCAATTTGGCCTGTTTCTTGAAGTAGGCAGTGGAAGGATTGGCTCTAATCTCAGTAGGAAGAACGTTCCAGATTCTCGGCGCAAGACCGGAGAAAGTTCGTCTGTACGTACTTTTCTTCTTGAATTTGGGCAGTTTCAAGAGAAGTGTGGACGTTACTTCTTAAGTTCCGACCCGAGCCAGAAAAAACAAGCTTGTTTGCCAGATAGGCTGGAGTGTTGTAAGGCAAAGCTTTATGAGTGAGGGAAGCTATTTTAAAACAAATCCGCGCATTTGTAGACAGCCAGTTAAGCTGCACAAGGTCAGGTGTAATGTGATCGTGTTTTTGGAGCCTGTGATGAGCCCGGCCCTTGCGTTGACGGTGGCTCTGAGGGGGCCAAGCTCGCTTTACATAGCCCCGCAAGGGTCACCAAACCATATTCAAGATGAGATATGACCAGAGATTGGACTGACAACTGTATGTCTTAATCGGAAGGAAAGGTTTGATTTTCTTGAGGGTGTTAAGATGAACGTGGGCTCCTCTGATATTGGCACTGATGTGAACTTGCATATTCAGGAATTTGTCCAAAGTAATGCCTAACGATTTAGCGGAATCAACCACTTGAGGGGTGCAGTTCAGGGCTGTGAGTTGCTTTAGCCAGTCCAGGGTAGGTGCAGAGCGATTGTGTGGGGCAATCAGCAGGAATTCTGTTTTGAGGGTAGTCAGTAGAAGATGGCTCTGGGCTAACCAATGTTGCGCTTGCGAAAGAGCCTCATTTAAAGTATTAATGTCATCTAGAGAGGAGACCTTCAAATAAAGTTGCGTGTCATCCGCATACATGTGGAGTGGTGTGGCTCACTGGTTAGAGGCGGCAGACCCGGAAGCAGAGAACGGCCCGGGACCAGGGTTCAATTCCCCACCAGGGTCGGCAGACTCGATAATTCTCGCCTCGGTGCCTACTCTAACCAGGGATCACACTCTGCAACTCTGGGCATTAGCTTGCCTTATCTCTACAACGGCCCCCCACATTCGCCGGGGATGCTTGTCTTCACCTGTGAGATGACCAGTAGGGACCATCTCACAGGGAAAGCCAGGACGGGTTCCCCAGCGGTCTACAGCGCCACAACGCCTCAGGGCAGCAGTGCGCTTTACAAGACCCACACATACATGTGGTAATGAATGTTAGACTGGTTCAGAATGATGGTGAGAGGTTCCATAAAAAGGTTGAAGAGCGTGGGCGAGAGTGCGGATCCTTGAGGCACTCCAATCCTAACCGGGGTACTGGATGCTAGGGACTGGATGAGTTTAATCCTTTGAGTGCAGATATGTGAGAAAGAGGTAAACCACTTTAGGACCGGTCCCATTAAAACCATCCTACGTTGAAGAAGATTAATCAAAGTTTCATGTTTGATGCTGTCGAAAGCAGAAGACGGGTCCAGGAGGATCAGAAGACAAGGGACATTTTGATCCAGGGCTTTCAAGGCATCACCCTGAATGTGCGTTAGTGCAGTTTCAGTACTTTGCCCTGCCCTGATATGGAACTGTAACTTAAGAAAACTAAAACTTTAATGCACCAAGGCAAATCTCATCTTCTGAATACATTACTGTCCTCCAGAAGGGTTGCTTGTAGCTTTCACTGTGCCATTTACCAACAAAGAGCCGCTCCGCCGTGTCCTTTCAAAAGATGTCTGTCATGAAATGAACAAAAGAAAAACCTAGCACAACACTTTCCGATACTTTAGCTGAAGAGAAGGAGATGATGCTACTGCATAAACACTGATCCGTGCCCCAAGGTGTCTTGTCTCTTCATTGCCTGGCAACCAAGCAGGAACAGGCCAGTGGCAGCTCCTCCACCATGGCAGAGGAGCGTCGCCTCACTGCTTTTGAGCACTGCACAGCACGAAACACAAAATGATCATAACTTTGCATTATTATCTTTTTATTCTTTGTGCTGCTTTGCGGGTGGGTGGGGGGGCAGTGCTGCTGTGCCCTGGGAGAAGGGCAGGGGAGGAGTTATTGTTCCGCTCCTAAATGCACAATGACTGTTTGGTCGGCCCCCTCGAGCTCATTACAGCCTGCATGGAGAACATGCCCACCCCTCCAGCCCACGGCTGAGTGCTGTGTCACGACGCTCAGACCAATCACAATGCTGCATTGTGGATTTGTGATTGGTCAGGGGACCCTGGGTTCTTACCAATAAAAACGCTACATCGCAGCATTGTGATTAGTCAGTGGGGCCAGGCTGTGCTTCCTGTTCAGAGGAGAGCAGGTTTTTTTTGCTTTTTTGTTTTGGCGACCCGGTCTGGTAGAGTGCAGGGGTAGGAATACAGAAGGTCGCTACACTTTAGTGTCTGCCTCTACCAGCACACTATGTCGTTGGCCCATGACTCAAACAGGGTTGGGGTAAAGATCTGCCAGTACCAATTTTTAGTGTGCTCTACGGGTGATCATGTATGTACTTCATTGAGGTCCTGACCATCACCAAAAAGT
Organism: Lissotriton vulgaris; assembly: GCF_964263255.1. Taxonomy (NCBI): domain Eukaryota; kingdom Metazoa; phylum Chordata; class Amphibia; order Caudata; family Salamandridae; genus Lissotriton; species Lissotriton vulgaris. Next base: position 22,754 of record NW_028252952.1, read on the forward strand.
GTAGGTAGATCCATTTCTGGTCCTGAGGAATTTCCATCAATAGATAACAGGCAAGAAGCATGCTGACCTATTACACCAGCACATATTCCCACATACCTTTGAGTGGGAGTGTGCGTTCTTCTAGTTTTAACCAGGGTAGTGACCACAACTCATTAAAATTGTTCTGAGTGGATCACTAATCCCTGTTTTAAATTCACACTCGTACACAGTATCACCACCTACACCCTGATCATACACTAGTGCCCTCACACGCAATACACCCAACGGCATAAGGAATTAAGATCTCTAGCAAGTAGGCCCCGTCACGGGCGCCTGATCGGGTATTGCAGCGCCGGCCGGAGTAGGAGCAGACCCAATCATGAAACAGGACACCTGCTTGTTGGGTGTGTGAGGGTTATTTTCCGAAAGGAGGAATCCCTTCTCCTGTCCTTGTGAATATCCACACACTGGGGTTCATTTGTGCGATCACTTACCTCTGCCTGCATCACTTATTAGGAACTGCATCCCTCTTTGGTTTACACAGAGGAGAGCAGGAGCAGAGACGCGAGACAGGCGCAAGGGAAGCATTTTCATCAATTTTGCACACTCAAGCACCCCGTGCAACTCTCCCACGTGACTCCCCCTGCCAGCCAACTGCGTGCCATGCCAGCCGCCACACCAGCACGTACAGAACACAAACTTATTGGGCAGCCGCTTCTAACTACACCAGTGCAACTCTATGTAAATAATGAGGGCACAAAGCGTTGTGTTTCTTCATTGCCTGGCAACCATGCAGGCACACGCATGGAACATCAACTGTGTGTGTGTCTGCTCCAGACTGCGGCAGCGCAACACCACGTAAACAACGAGAGCACGCATTGATAATTCAGGGGACACGCAGTCATTGCTAAGGAACCGTAACACCACGCAAACAACGGCAGCGTGCAATGATCATTCAGGGGACACAGGCATTTCTAAGGAACCGCGACACCATGCAAACAACGGGAGCATGCAATGATCATTCAGGGAACACACAGCCACCGTGAAGGAACCGCAACACCACGCAAACAACGGGAGCATGCAATGATCATTCAGGGGACATGCAGGCATTGCTAAGGAACCGCAACCCACGCAAACAACGGGAGCGTGCAATGATCATTCAGGGGACATGCAGGCATTGCTAAGGAACTGCAACACCACGCAAACAACGGGAGCATGCAATGATCATTAAGGGGACATGCAGGCATTGCTAAGGAACCGCAACACCACGCAAACAACGGGAGCATACAATGATCATTCAGGGGACATGCAGGCATTGCTAAGGAACCGCAACACCACGCAAACAACGGGAGCGTGCAATGATCATTCAGGGGACATGCAGGCATTGCTAAGGAACTGCAACACCACGCAAACAACGGGAGCATGCAATGATCATTAAGGGGACATGCAGGCATTGCTAAGGAACCGCAACACCACGCAAACAACGGGAGCATACAATGATCATTCAGGGGACATGAAGGCATTGCTAAGGAACCACAACACCACGCAAACAACGGGAGCATACAATGATCATTCAGGGGACATGAAGGCATTGCTAAGGAACCGCAACACCACGCAAACAATGGGAGCATGCAATGATCATTCAGGGGACATGCAGGCATTGCTAAGGAACCGCAACACCACGCAAACAATGGGAGCGTGCAATGATCATTCAGGGGACATGCAGGCATTGCTAAGGAACTGCAACACCACGCAAACAACGGGAGCATACAATGATCATTAAGGGGACATGCAGGCATTGCTAAGGAACCGCAACACCACGCAAACAACGGGAGCATACAATGATCATTCAGGGGACATGAAGGCATTGCTAAGGAACCGCAACACCACGCAAACAACGGGAGCATGCAATGATCATTCAGGGGACATGCAGGCATTGCTAAGGAACCGCAACACCACGCAAATAACAGGAGCGTGCAATGATCATTCAGGGGACATGCAGGCATTGCTAAGGAACCGCAACACCACGCAAACAACGGAAGTGTGCAATGATCATTCAGGGGACATGCAGGCATTGCTAAGGAACCGCAACACCAGGCAAACAACGGGAGCATGCAATGATAATTCAAGGGACATGCAGGCATTGCTAAGGAACCGCAACACCACGCAAACAGCGGAGCGCATAATGAACATTCAGGGGACACGCAGGCATTGCTAAGGAACCGCAACACCACGCAAACAACAGGAGCACACAATGATCATTCAGGGGACACGCAGCCATTGCTAAGGAACCGCAACACCACACAAACAACAGGAGCACACAATGATCATTCAGGGGACATGCAGCCATTGCTAAGGAACCACAACACCACGCAAATAGCGGAGTGCGTAATGAACATTCAGGGGAAACGCAGGCATTGCTAAGGAACCGCAACACCACGCAAACAACAGGAGCACACAATGATCATTCAGGGGACACGCAGCCATTGCTAAGGAACCACAACACCACGCAAATAGCGGAGCGCGTAATGAACATTCAGGGGACTTGCAGGCATTGCTAAGGAACCGCAACACCACGCAAACAACGGGAGCATGCAATGATCATTCAGGGGACACGCAGGCATTGCTAAGGAACCGCAACACCACGCAAACAACGGGAGCGCGCAATGATCATTCAGGAGACATGCAGGCATTGCTAAGTAACTGCAATATCACACAAACAACAGGAGTGCGTAATGATCATTCAGGGGACACGCAGGCATTGCTAAGGAACCGCAACACCACGCAAACAGAGGACCGCGTAATGAACATTCAGGGGACTTGCAGGCATTGCTAAGGAACCGCAACACCACGCATACAACGGGAGCGCGCAATGATCATTCAGTGGACACACAGATATTGCTAAGGAACCGCAACACCACACAAACAACGGGAGCGCGCAATGATCATTCAGGGGACACGCAGGCATTGGTAAGGAACCGCAACACCACGCATACAACGGGAGCGCGCAATGATCATTCAGGGGACACGCAGACATTGCTAAGGAACAGCAACACGAGCAAACAACGGGAGCGCGCAATGATCATTCAGGGGGAACACAGGCATGGCTAAGGAACCGCAACGCCACGCAAACAACGGGAGCGCGCAATGATCATTCAGGGGGCACGCAGGCATTGCTAAGGACCGCAACAGCACGCAAACAACGGGAACGCGCAATGATCATTCAGGGGACACGCAGGCATTGCTAAGGAACTGCAACACCTTGCAAACAATGGGAGCGCGCAATGATCATTCAGGCAGGACACAGGCATGGCTACGGAACCGCAACACCACGCAAACAACGGGAGCGTGCAATGATCATTCAGGGGACACGCAGGCATTGGTAAGAAACTGCAACACCACGCAAACAACGGGAGCATGCAATGATCATTCAGGGGACATGCAGGCATTGCTAAGGAACTGCAACACCACGCAAACAACAGGAGTGCGCAATGATCATTCAGGGGCACGCTGGCATTGCTAAGGAACCGCAACACCACGCAAACAACTGGAGCGTGCAATGATCATTCAGGGGACATGCAGGCATTGCTGAGGAACCGCAACACCACGCAAACAACGGGAGCATGCAATGATCATTAAGGGGACATGCAGGCATTGCTAAGGAACCGCAACACCACGCAAACAACGGGAGCATACAATGATCATTCAGGGGACATGAAGGCATTGCTAAGGAACCGCAACACCACGCAAACAACGGGAGCATGCAATGATCATTCAGGGGACATGCAGGCATTGCTAAGGAACCGCAACACCACGCAAATAACGGGAGCGTGCAATGATCATTCAGGGGACATGCAGGCATTGCTAAGGAACCGCAACACCACGCAAACAACGGAAGTGTGCAATGATCATTCAGGGGACATGCAGGCATTGCTAAGGAACCGCAACACCACGCAAACAACAGGAGCATGCAATGATAATTCAAGGGACATGCAGGCATTGCTAAGGAACCGCAACACCACGCAAACAGCTGAGCGCATAATGAACATTCAGGGGACACGCAGGCATTGCTAAGGAACCGCAACACCACGCAAACAACAGGAGCACACAATGATCATTCAGGGGACACGCAGCCATTGCTAAGGAACCGCAACACCACGCAAACAGCGGAGCGCGTAATGAACATTCAGGGGACTTGCAGGCATTGCTAAGGAACCGCAACACCACACAAACAACAGGAGCACACAATGATCATTCAGGGGACATGCAGCCATTGCTAAGGAACCACAACACCACGCAAATAGCGGAGCGCGTAATGAACATTCAGGGGACACGCAGGCATTGCTAAGGAACCGCAACACCACGCAAACAACAGGAGCACACAATGATCATTCAGGGGACACGCAGCCATTGCTAAGGAACCACAACACCACGCAAATAGCGGAGCGCGTAATGAACATTCAGGGGACTTGCAGGCATTGCTAAGGAACCGCAACACCACGCAAACAACGGGAGCGTGCAATGATCATTCAGGGGACACGCAGGCATTGGTAAGAAACTGCAACACCACGCAAACAACGGGAGCATGCAATGATCATTCAGGAGACATGCAGGCATTGCTAAGTAACTGCAATACCACACAAACAACAGGAGTGCGTAATGATCATTCAGGGGACACGCAGGCATTGCTAAGGAACCGCAACACCACGCAAACAGCGGACCGCGTAATGAACATTCAGGGGACTTGCAGGCATTGCTAAGGAACCGCAACATCACGCATACAACGGGAGCGCGCAATAGTCATTCAGTGGACACACAGACATTGCTAAGGAACCGCAACACCACGCAAACAACGGGAGCGCGCAATGATCATTCAGGGGACACGCAGGCATTGGTAAGGAACCACAACACCACGCATACAACGGGAGCGTGCAATGATCATTCAGGGGACACGCAGACATTGCTAAGGAACTGCAACACCACGCAAACAACGGGAGTGCGTAATGATCATTCAGGGGACACGCAGGCATTGCTAAGGAACGGCAACACGAGCAAACAACGGGAGCGCGCAATGATCATTCAGGGGGGACACAGGCATGGCTTAGGAACCGCAACGCCACGCAATCAACGGGAGCGCGCAATGATCATTCAGGGGGCACGCAGGCATTGCTAAGGACCGCAACAGCACGCAAACAACGGGAACGCGCAATGATCATTCAGGGGACACGCAGGCATTGCTAAGGAACTGCAACACCTTGCAAACAACGGGAGCATGCAATGATCATTCAGGGGACATGCAGGCATTGCTAAGGAACTGCAACACCACGCAAACAACAGGAGTGCGCAATGATCATTCAGGGGCACGCTGGCATTGCTAAGGAACCGCAACACCACGCAAACAACTGGAGCGTGCAATGATCATTCAGGGGACATGCAGGCATTGCTGAGGAACCGCAACACCACCCAAACAACGGTAGCATGCAATGATCATTCAGGGGACATGCAGGCATTGCTAAGGAACCGCAACACCACGCAAACAACTAGAACGTGCAATGATCATTCAGGGGACATGCAGGCATTGCTAAGGAACCGCAACACCACGCAAACAATGGGAGCGTGCAATGATCATTCAGGGGACATGCAGGCATTGCTAAGGAACCCCAACACCACGCAAACAGCGGAGCGCATAATGAACATTCAGGGGACACGCAGGCATTGCTAAGGAACCGCAACACCACGCAAACAACAGGAGCATACAATGATCATTCAGGGGGCACGCAGCCATTGCTAAGGAATCGCAACACCACGCAAACAGCGGAGCGCGTAATGAACATTCAGGGGACTTGCAGGCATTGCTAAGGAACCGCAACACCACGCAAACAAGAGGAGCACACAATGAACATTCAGGGGACACGCAGCCATTGCTAACGAACCGCAACACCACGCAAACAACAGGAGCACGGAATGAACATTCAGGGGACATGCAGGCATTGCTAAGGAACCGCAACACCACACAAACAACAGGAGCACACAATGATCATTCAGGGGACATGCAGCCATTGCTAAGGAACCACAACACCACGCAAATAGCGGAGCGCGTAATGAACATTCAGGGGACACGCAGGCATTGCTAAGGAACCGCAACACCACGCAAACAACAGGAGCACACAATGATCATTCAGGGGACACGCAGCCATTGCTAAGGAACCACAACACAACGCAAATAGCGGAGCGTGTAATGAACATTCAGGGGACTTGCAGGCATTGCTAAGGAACTGCAACACCACGCAAACAACGGGAGCATGCAATGATCATTCAGGGGACACGCAGGCATTGCTAAAGAACCACAACCCCACGCAAACAACGGGAGCGCGCAATGATCATTCAGGGGACATGCAGGCATTGCTAAGTAACTGCAACACCACACAAACAACAGGAGTGCGTAATGATCATTCAGGGGACACGCAGGCATTGCTAAGGAACCGCAACACCACGCAAACAGCGGAGCGCGTAATGAACATTCAGGGGACTTGCAGGCATTGCTAAGGAACCGCAACACCACGCAAACAACTAGAACGTGCAATGATCATTCAGGGGACATGCAGGCATTGCTAAGGAACCGCAACACCACGCAAACAACGGAAGTGTGCAATGATCATTCAGGGGACATGCAGGCATTGCTAAGGAACCGCAACACCACGCATACAACGGGAGTGCGCAATGATCATTCAGGGGACACGCAGGCATTGGTAAGGAACCGCAACACCACGCATACAACGGGAGCGCGCAATGATCATTCAGGGGACACGCAGACATTGCTAAGGAACTGCAACACCACGCAAACAACGGGAGCGTGCAATGATCATTAAGGGGACATGCAGGCATTGCTAAGGAACCGCAACACCACACAAATAACGGGAGCGCGCAATGATCATTCAGGGGACACGCAGGCAGAGAAAGTTCGTCTGTACGTACTTTTCTTCTTGAATTTGGGCAGTTTCAAGAGAAGTGTGGACGTTACTTCTTAAGTTCCGACCCGAGCCAGAAAAAACAAGCTTGTTTGCCAGATAGGCTGGAGTGTTGTAAGGCAAAGCTTTATGAGTGAGGGAAGCTATTTTAAAACAAATCCGCGCATTTGTAGACAGCCAGTTAAGCTGCACAAGGTCAGGTGTAATGTGATCGTGTTTTTGGAGCCTGTGATGAGCCCGGCCCTTGCGTTGACGGTGGCTCTGAGGGGGCCAAGCTCGCTTTACATAGCCCCGCAAGGGTCACCAAACCATATTCAAGATGAGATATGACCAGAGATTGGACTGACAACTGTATGTCTTAATCGGAAGGAAAGGTTTGATTTTCTTGAGGGTGTTAAGATGAACGTGGGCTCCTCTGATATTGGCACTGATGTGAACTTGCATATTCAGGAATTTGTCCAAAGTAATGCCTAACGATTTAGCGGAATCAACCACTTGAGGGGTGCAGTTCAGGGCTGTGAGTTGCTTTAGCCAGTCCAGGGTAGGTGCAGAGCGATTGTGTGGGGCAATCAGCAGGAATTCTGTTTTGAGGGTAGTCAGTAGAAGATGGCTCTGGGCTAACCAATGTTGCGCTTGCCAAAGAGCCTCATTTAAAGTATTAATGTCATCTAGAGAGGAGACCTTCAAATAAAGTTGCGTGTCATCCGCATACATGTGGAGTGGTGTGGCTCACTGGTTAGAGGCGGCAGACCCGGAAGCAGAGAACGGCCCGGGACCAGGGTTCAATTCCCCACCAGGGTCGGCAGACTCGATAATTCTCGCCTCGGTGCCTACTCTAACCAGGGATCACACTCTGCAACTCTGGGCATTAGCTTGCCTTATCTCTACAACGGCCCCCCACATTCGCCGGGGATGCTTGTCTTCACCTGTGAGATGACCAGTAGGGACCATCTCACAGGGAAAGCCAGGACGGGTTCCCCAGCGGTCTACAGCGCCACAACGCCTCAGGGCAGCAGTGCGCTTTACAAGACCCACACATACATGTGGTAATGAATGTTAGACTGGTTCAGAATGATGGTGAGAGGTTCCATAAAAAGGTTGAAGAGCGTGGGCGAGAGTGCGGATCCTTGAGGCACTCCAATCCTAACCGGGGTACTGGATGCTAGGGACTGGATGAGTTTAATCCTTTGAGTGCAGATATGTGAGAAAGAGGTAAACCACTTTAGGACCGGTCCCATTAAAACCATCCTACGTTGAAGAAGATTAATCAAGGTTTCATGTTTGATGCTGTCGAAAGCAGAAGACGGGTCCAGGAGGATCAGAAGACAAGGGACATTTTGATCCAGGGCTTTCAAGGCATCACCCTGAATGTGCGTTAGTGCAGTTTCAGTACTTTGCCCTGCCCTGATATGGAACTGTAACTTAAGAAAACTAAAACTTTAATGCACCAAGGCATGCACTTTAATGCACCGAGCGCGCAATGATCATTCAGGGGACACGCAGGCATTGCTAAGGACCGCAACAGCACGCAAACAACGGGAGCGCGCAATGATCATTCAGGGGACATGCAGGCATTGCTAAGGAACCGCAACACCACGCAAACAACGGGAGCGCGCAATGATCATTCAGGGGACATGCAGGCATTGCTAAGGACCGCAACAGCACGCAAACAACGGGAGCGCGCAATGATCATTCAGGGGGGACACAGGCATGGCTAAGGAACCGCAACGCCACACAAACAACGGGAGCACGCAATGATCATTCAGGGGACACGCAGGCATTGCTAAGGACCGCAACAGCACGAAAGAACGGGAGCGCGCAATGATCATTCAGGGGACACGCAGGCATTGCTAAGGAACTGCAACACCACGCAAACAACGGGAGCGCGCAATGAACATTCAGGCAGGACACAGGCATGGCTAAGGAACCGCAACACCACGCATACAACGGGAGCGCGCAATGATCATTCAGGGGACACGCAGGCATTGCTAAGGAACTGCAACACCTTGCAAACAATGGGAGCGCGAAATGATCATTCAGGCAGGACACAGGCATGGCTAAGGAACCGCAATGCCACGCAAACAACGGGAGCGCGCAATGATCATTTAGGGGACACGTAGGCATTGCTAAGGAACCGCAACAGCACGCAAACAACGGGAACGCGCAATGATCATGCAGGGGACACGCAGGCATTGCTAAGGAACCGCAACACCATGCAACTACGGGAGCACGCAATGATCATTCAGGGGACACACAGGCTTTGCTAAGGAACTGCAACACCACGCAAACAACAGGAGTGCGCAATGATCATTCAGGGGCACGCTGGCATTGCTAAGGAACCGCAACACCACGCAAACAACTGGAGCGTGCAATGATCATTCAGGGGACATGCAGGCATTGCTGAGGAACCGCAACACCACCCAAACAACGGTAGCATGCAATGATCATTCAGGAGACATGCAGGCATTGCTAAGTAACTGCAATACCACACAAACAACAGGAGTGCGTAATGATCATTCAGGGGACACGCAGGCATTGCTAAGGAACCGCAACACCACGCAAACAGCGGACCGCGTAATGAACATTCAGGGGACTTGCAGGCATTGCTAAGGAACCGCAACATCACGCATACAACGGGAGCGCGCAATAGTCATTCAGTGGACACACAGACATTGCTAAGGAACCGCAACACCACGCAAACAACGGGAGCGCGCAATGATCATTCAGGGGACACGCAGGCATTGGTAAGGAACCACAACACCACGCATACAACGGGAGCGTGCAATGATCATTCAGGGGACACGCAGACATTGCTAAGGAACTGCAACACCACGCAAACAACGGGAGTGCGTAATGATCATTCAGGGGACACGCAGGCATTGCTAAGGAACGGCAACACGAGCAAACAACGGGAGCGCGCAATGATCATTCAGGGGGGACACAGGCATGGCTTAGGAACCGCAACGCCACGCAATCAACGGGAGCGCGCAATGATCATTCAGGGGGCACGCAGGCATTGCTAAGGACCGCAACAGCACGCAAACAACGGGAACGCGCAATGATCATTCAGGGGACACGCAGGCATTGCTAAGGAACTGCAACACCTTGCAAACAACGGGAGCATGCAATGATCATTCAGGGGACATGCAGGCATTGCTAAGGAACTGCAACACCACGCAAACAACAGGAGTGCGCAATGATCATTCAGGGGCACGCTGGCATTGCTAAGGAACCGCAACACCACGCAAACAACTGGAGCGTGCAATGATCATTCAGGGGACATGCAGGCATTGCTGAGGAACCGCAACACCACCCAAACAACGGTAGCATGCAATGATCATTCAGGGGACATGCAGGCATTGCTAAGGAACCGCAACACCACGCAAACAACTAGAACGTGCAATGATCATTCAGGGGACATGCAGGCATTGCTAAGGAACCGCAACACCACGCAAACAATGGGAGCGTGCAATGATCATTCAGGGGACATGCAGGCATTGCTAAGGAACCCCAACACCACGCAAACAGCGGAGCGCATAATGAACATTCAGGGGACACGCAGGCATTGCTAAGGAACCGCAACACCACGCAAACAACAGGAGCATACAATGATCATTCAGGGGGCACGCAGCCATTGCTAAGGAATCGCAACACCACGCAAACAGCGGAGCGCGTAATGAACATTCAGGGGACTTGCAGGCATTGCTAAGGAACCGCAACACCACGCAAACAAGAGGAGCACACAATGAACATTCAGGGGACACGCAGCCATTGCTAACGAACCGCAACACCACGCAAACAACAGGAGCACGGAATGAACATTCAGGGGACATGCAGGCATTGCTAAGGAACCGCAACACCACACAAACAACAGGAGCACACAATGATCATTCAGGGGACATGCAGCCATTGCTAAGGAACCACAACACCACGCAAATAGCGGAGCGCGTAATGAACATTCAGGGGACACGCAGGCATTGCTAAGGAACCGCAACACCACGCAAACAACAGGAGCACACAATGATCATTCAGGGGACACGCAGCCATTGCTAAGGAACCACAACACAACGCAAATAGCGGAGCGTGTAATGAACATTCAGGGGACTTGCAGGCATTGCTAAGGAACTGCAACACCACGCAAACAACGGGAGCATGCAATGATCATTCAGGGGACACGCAGGCATTGCTAAAGAACCACAACCCCACGCAAACAACGGGAGCGCGCAATGATCATTCAGGGGACATGCAGGCATTGCTAAGTAACTGCAACACCACACAAACAACAGGAGTGCGTAATGATCATTCAGGGGACACGCAGGCATTGCTAAGGAACCGCAACACCACGCAAACAGCGGAGCGCGTAATGAACATTCAGGGGACTTGCAGGCATTGCTAAGGAACCGCAACACCACGCAAACAACTAGAACGTGCAATGATCATTCAGGGGACATGCAGGCATTGCTAAGGAACCGCAACACCACGCAAACAACGGAAGTGTGCAATGATCATTCAGGGGACATGCAGGCATTGCTAAGGAACCGCAACACCACGCATACAACGGGAGTGCGCAATGATCATTCAGGGGACACGCAGGCATTGGTAAGGAACCGCAACACCACGCATACAACGGGAGCGCGCAATGATCATTCAGGGGACACGCAGACATTGCTAAGGAACTGCAACACCACGCAAACAACGGGAGCGTGCAATGATCATTAAGGGGACATGCAGGCATTGCTAAGGAACCGCAACACCACACAAATAACGGGAGCGCGCAATGATCATTCAGGGGACACGCAGGCAGAGAAAGTTCGTCTGTACGTACTTTTCTTCTTGAATTTGGGCAGTTTCAAGAGAAGTGTGGACGTTACTTCTTAAGTTCCGACCCGAGCCAGAAAAAACAAGCTTGTTTGCCAGATAGGCTGGAGTGTTGTAAGGCAAAGCTTTATGAGTGAGGGAAGCTATTTTAAAACAAATCCGCGCATTTGTAGACAGCCAGTTAAGCTGCACAAGGTCAGGTGTAATGTGATCGTGTTTTTGGAGCCTGTGATGAGCCCGGCCCTTGCGTTGACGGTGGCTCTGAGGGGGCCAAGCTCGCTTTACATAGCCCCGCAAGGGTCACCAAACCATATTCAAGATGAGATATGACCAGAGATTGGACTGACAACTGTATGTCTTAATCGGAAGGAAAGGTTTGATTTTCTTGAGGGTGTTAAGATGAACGTGGGCTCCTCTGATATTGGCACTGATGTGAACTTGCATATTCAGGAATTTGTCCAAAGTAATGCCTAACGATTTAGCGGAATCAACCACTTGAGGGGTGCAGTTCAGGGCTGTGAGTTGCTTTAGCCAGTCCAGGGTAGGTGCAGAGCGATTGTGTGGGGCAATCAGCAGGAATTCTGTTTTGAGGGTAGTCAGTAGAAGATGGCTCTGGGCTAACCAATGTTGCGCTTGCCAAAGAGCCTCATTTAAAGTATTAATGTCATCTAGAGAGGAGACCTTCAAATAAAGTTGCGTGTCATCCGCATACATGTGGAGTGGTGTGGCTCACTGGTTAGAGGCGGCAGACCCGGAAGCAGAGAACGGCCCGGGACCAGGGTTCAATTCCCCACCAGGGTCGGCAGACTCGATAATTCTCGCCTCGGTGCCTACTCTAACCAGGGATCACACTCTGCAACTCTGGGCATTAGCTTGCCTTATCTCTACAACGGCCCCCCACATTCGCCGGGGATGCTTGTCTTCACCTGTGAGATGACCAGTAGGGACCATCTCACAGGGAAAGCCAGGACGGGTTCCCCAGCGGTCTACAGCGCCACAACGCCTCAGGGCAGCAGTGCGCTTTACAAGACCCACACATACATGTGGTAATGAATGTTAGACTGGTTCAGAATGATGGTGAGAGGTTCCATAAAAAGGTTGAAGAGCGTGGGCGAGAGTGCGGATCCTTGAGGCACTCCAATCCTAACCGGGGTACTGGATGCTAGGGACTGGATGAGTTTAATCCTTTGAGTGCAGATATGTGAGAAAGAGGTAAACCACTTTAGGACCGGTCCCATTAAAACCATCCTACGTTGAAGAAGATTAATCAAGGTTTCATGTTTGATGCTGTCGAAAGCAGAAGACGGGTCCAGGAGGATCAGAAGACAAGGGACATTTTGATCCAGGGCTTTCAAGGCATCACCCTGAATGTGCGTTAGTGCAGTTTCAGTACTTTGCCCTGCCCTGATATGGAACTGTAACTTAAGAAAACTAAAACTTTAATGCACCAAGGCATGCACTTTAATGCACCGAGCGCGCAATGATCATTCAGGGGACACGCAGGCATTGCTAAGGACCGCAACAGCACGCAAACAACGGGAGCGCGCAATGATCATTCAGGGGACATGCAGGCATTGCTAAGGAACCGCAACACCACGCAAACAACGGGAGCGCGCAATGATCATTCAGGGGACATGCAGGCATTGCTAAGGACCGCAACAGCACGCAAACAACGGGAGCGCGCAATGATCATTCAGGGGGGACACAGGCATGGCTAAGGAACCGCAACGCCACACAAACAACGGGAGCACGCAATGATCATTCAGGGGACACGCAGGCATTGCTAAGGACCGCAACAGCACGAAAGAACGGGAGCGCGCAATGATCATTCAGGGGACACGCAGGCATTGCTAAGGAACTGCAACACCACGCAAACAACGGGAGCGCGCAATGAACATTCAGGCAGGACACAGGCATGGCTAAGGAACCGCAACACCACGCATACAACGGGAGCGCGCAATGATCATTCAGGGGACACGCAGGCATTGCTAAGGAACTGCAACACCTTGCAAACAATGGGAGCGCGAAATGATCATTCAGGCAGGACACAGGCATGGCTAAGGAACCGCAATGCCACGCAAACAACGGGAGCGCGCAATGATCATTTAGGGGACACGTAGGCATTGCTAAGGAACCGCAACAGCACGCAAACAACGGGAACGCGCAATGATCATGCAGGGGACACGCAGGCATTGCTAAGGAACCGCAACACCATGCAACTACGGGAGCACGCAATGATCATTCAGGGGACACACAGGCTTTGCTAAGGAACCGCACAGGAGGATTTCTGGAGGTCCACAAGGTCTCCGATTTTCATAGGTTCCTTGCCACGGATGTACACAGGGGTCGGCTGTAGCACTGAGGACTCAGTGAAGTAGAACTATGCCCAGGATCGGATCCTGTGCCCACCTTGTTGTCAGGTGGTCACGGGTTCATCGCTCGTCGCGAATGTTAAGTTTCACTCTTTGACTGGTGAAGATGAGGTAAGATGTTTAATAAGTGACAGATATCAGAGACTCCAGACAACCACTACAATCACCAGCCGATAACTGGTCTGGAACCTTCAACCATACTAATTACATCCAAGTAACTAACATGACATTCCAACTTGTGATGTGATTACAGAGGCATAGAGTCGTTGCAGAAGTACAGAGGAGTACAGGATACCACAGGTTTACAAGCCGATGATAAACAATAGCACCCATAACATAACAATACATAACATAACATACCGTAACATAACATAACATAGCATGACATAACATAACATACCGTAAGATAACATAACATAACATAGCATGGCATAGCATGACATAACATAGCGTAACATAACATAACATAGCATGACATAACATGACATAGCATAGCATAACATAACATACCGTAACATAACATAACATGACATAACATAACATAGCATGACATAACATGACATAACATAGCGTAACATAACATAACATAGCATGACATAACATGACATAACATAGCGTAACATAACATAACATAGCATGACATAACATGACATATCATAGCGTAACATAACATACCGTAACACAACATAACGTAGCATGACATAACATGACATGACATAACATACCATAACATAACATAACATAGCATGACATAACATGACATAACATAGCGTAACATAACATAACAGCATGACATAACATGACATAACATAGCGTAACATAACATAACGCAGCATGACATAACATAACATAACATAGCATGACATAACATAACATAACATACCGTAACATAACATAACATAGCATGACATAACATAATATACCGTAACATGACATAACATAACATAGCATGACATAACATGACATAACATAGCGTAACATAACATAACCAGCATGACATAACATAACATAGCGTGACATAACATAACATAGCATGGCATACCATAAAATACCCTAACATAACATAACATAACATAACATAACATAGCATGACATAACATGACATAACATAGTGTAACATAACATAACAGCATGACATAACATGACATAACATAGCGTAACATAACATAACGCAGCATGACATAACATAACATAACATAGCATGACATAACATAACATAACATACCGTAACATAACATAACATAGCATGGCATACCATAAAATACCCTAACATAACATAACATAACATAACATAACATAACATAACATAACATAACATAACATAACATAACATAACAAAACATAACATAACATAACACAACATAGCATGACATAACATAACATACAGTAACATAACATAACATAACATAGCATGACATAACATAACATAGCGTGACATAACATAACATAGCATGGCATACCATAAAATACCCTAACATAACATAACATAACATAACATAACATAACATAACATAACATAACATAACATAACATAACATAACATAGCATGACATAACAAAACATACCATAACATAACATAACATAACATAACATAGCATGACATAACATAACATACCGTAACATAACATAATATGACATAGCATGACATAACATAACATAACATAACATAACGCAGCATGACATAACATAACAGAACGCGCCATAACATAACATGCATTTGTTAAGCGCACGTTCACCCAGAAGGTATCTTGTCGCTGAATAGCATATGTTTCCTCTCCTTAAACAGACGAGGAGTTTGCCCTCCATCTCTGCTCCAAACAATCGGAGACCCTCAAAAGGCGGTGGACCTCTGAGCTGCATCAGGGTTCCAATCTGGCGGAGGTAGGGGCTCCACTGGCTAGAGCCGAGGATCTAATCACATCAAAGGAGATCTCCTATAAAAACTCTATCTGACGCTCCATCGACGATTGCAAAGGAAGGCCGTCTTTCCCCTCTTGTATGGCCTGGAACAGGCATTTAATGTCATATATGCTCCATACACTCCAGCCCTCAATACAATACGAGATCCTGAAAAGATCTTCTTTTATGAGTAATCCACCCTCCTATCTGCGGGTTCCTTCAGAATGGATCATCAACCGACCCACCTGGCCATCACTGAAGCCGCCTGGATCCCGTTAGGTAGAGCAGCCTTCATGCCATCCCGGGGACGGCATGGACATCATTTAGGAGTCGCCAGGGGTTTCAGCAGCAACCTCTGGCTTGCACCTTGTGACCCCTGGCACTGCCTTTGTGACCCCTGGCGCAAGAGGTGGCAAATTCAGTGCCAAGAACGCAAGGGCAGTACAAAAGGGGGTGGTAATGGACGGAGCATCTGAATCAATCAAACACTCCCACCCAGTCAAGAGATCAGGGTTTTAATCCATCACCGTTCTTTAGCCCAATCTGCCACCCCAGTTCAGACATGGCTATATGCAAATCAGTCTGACCCTGTGCCTCATGGGAACAGTCCAGCCCGAACTGCCAAGCCATGCCTTTCCTGGACCGGATTCAAGCTTCCGAGGACCGGTTTCTGGCATTCCAGCCGTCCTCAGCCTGGCTTGCTTGAATCCAGTGGAAAAGTGAGCAAGGGACTCACGTCTGAGCATACCCTGCCACACTTATGGCGGCCAAAAGCGGTACAAAAGGGGGTGGTGATGGACTGAGCGTCTGAATCAATCAAACACTCACACCCAGTCAAAAGATCTGGGTTTAATCCATCACCGTTCTTTAGCCCACTCTGCCACCCCAGTTCAGACATGGCTATATGCAAATCAGTCTGACCCTGTGCCTCATGGGAACAGTCCAGCCCGAACTGCCAAGCCATGCCTTCCCTGGACCGGAAACAAGCTTCCGAGGACCGGTTTCTGGCATCTTGCTTGAATCCAGTGGCAAAGTGAGCAAGAGACTCAAGTCTGAGCATACCCTGCCACACTTATGGTGGTCAAAAGCGCAAGGGCAGCGCCTCCTTATGGATGTCAGTTGGGGGTCCACTTTCCTTGTTTTCTGTTAATTTTATTATTACAGTAATAGTGAACAATTGTTTATTTTTCACAATTACTGTAAATTGGCTGATATGACTCTCCCTGGCAGCTAAGGGAAGTAAAATAGCTTTTAAATGTATGTTGTGTGTGTACTTGCAGGTAAGAATCTGTTTTGTGAGAGCGAGTGTGTGAATGTGCGTGTATGAGAGCACACATGTGTGAGTGAAAGTAAAGTTTAGAGAATACAGTGTGATGTCACTTCGGCTACCCCAGGCATTTTGATGAACTGATGTTCAGTTATGTCATAAACCAGGGTAGGGACTTTTTCTCTGGATTTTTCCATTCATTTTTAATAACATCTAGAATGAATTGATGAATTGTCAGTCACAAATTAAGAGGTTTATGAAACTTCGGCAATGCAGTACGTTTTTTTCCCCCAGAGTTTTGTATAGCGCAAACTTGACCCGAATCAGGTATCAGAGCGCTTTACTTAGCACCAGTTACGTTACATAAGGACACACATTAATGTTTGTTAGGCGTGGGGAAATTAAGGGCCAGATGTAGATAGCCTAATACCGGGCGGTAACAGCTGCAATTCGGTAATTTCGGCCGTTACCGACCGGTATATTGAAAATGAGATGTAGGAGTCAAAAATCTACCGAATCGGAAAATATGAGTCGGTATTTTTCAGAATCGGAATTTACCGAATCCTTAGTTACCGAATTCTTATTTACCGAATCGGTAAATAAGAAATGGTAAAAAATGTCTATGGAGATGTAGGAAACCAAAAAAATACCGAATTTCATGAAATTTGGTATTTAAGAGTCGGTATTTACCATGGATTGAATGCAGGTGGTAACCAGGTGAAGGCTATAAAATAAGGCCCCAAAATGCAATAGTGTAACCAGAATGGCGGCATTCTACATCATAGCAAGGCGGCTATGGCTACAGGCAGCAGGAGAGAGGGTATGGAGAAGGGAGGAGCAGGTCTACAGGCAGATGATAACGCTCTTCCAACTGACTGAGCCAGAGATCCATGGAAGGTACAGGCTACACCCCAGAACCATCCTGGCCTGATCAGGGACCTCCACCCACACCTGGATCACCAAACACCAAGGGCGCACGCCATCCCACCCCATGTGCAGGTGCGGTGTAGCCTACACCTGCTTGCCTCTGGGAGTTACCAGAGTATGGTATCTGCGGTAGGTGGGGTGTCCCAGAGCTGCCTGTCTCGTTTCTTCAGGAAGTTCCTTGACGCCATGATGCAGAGGATTATTATATACGTTTCCCTGGCACACCTGCGGAACTTGCGAAGACCAAAACAGATTTATATCAACTGGCACACTTCCCTCACGTCATAGGCTGCATTGATGGCACCCACAGCCCACTCTGCCCACCTGCAGCCACAGAACACATATACAGGAACCAGAAGTCAACGCACTCCATCAATGTGCAAGTGATATGCAACGCTGGCAACATCATCACAGACATTGTGACTAAATTCCCTGGGAGCACCCACGGCTCGTACATATTCCAGAGCAGTGGGATATACACACGCCTTGTTGCCGGCGATTTCGGGGATGGATATCTGCTAGGTAAATGACTATGACACACCCTGACAGTCAATGCAGATTAATGTATCATGATAATGCAACTAATAGCATTCTCTTTTCCACCTAGGCGATAGCGCATATGCACAGTCCTCATCAGCTTCTGGATGTAGTGTGTGGCATGCCTTGCTGAATTCTATGGTGACTGCATTGATGTATGTACCTATGACTACATCTCCCATGATGCATTGCTGGATATAAGTGAAACCAGTTCTGGAGTGTGATGCAGACACCCACATTGGGGAAGGGGGTCGGGAAAAAGGGTGGGGATTCATGTCCATGCATCTTACCTTGTTTTCTTGCAGCTCTGGCTGAGCTGTCAGCATCCCCGATCCCATGGATGCTTTCAGGCTCCAGGGTGGATTCCACCAGCTGCTCCAGTTCAGTGAGGCTTGGTGCACGGCTCCTCCCTACACCTGTGGCTCCAGCTTCTTTTCTCTGGGCTGCAAGTTTCTTTTTTGTTATGATCCGCAGATCGTACCATCTTTTTTTGAGGTCATCTATCTCCCTGTGTGTGACCCCAATGGCATTGACCTTGGACCGGATCTCCAGCCAGGTGTTCCGTTTTACAGACTCAGCAACATGCGGAGACTGCTTGCCAAAGAGCTGGGTGTGGTGTTTGACCACCTCCTCCACCAGCACCTGCAATTCTGCTGGGATGAATTTCATTTTCCTCTTGCGCTCAGCTCCATCCTTCTGGCCATCCTGGGACTCCATTATGCAGCTCAGCTATGCTCAGGGGAGCCTGTTCATCTGTCTCCCCTCCAGCTCTCCAAACAGTTCAGTTGCTCTGCACCTGCATGGGTGTGGCCACTCCCAGGTACTGGGGAGGGGTGGTTGCATCTGATTGGTTGGTTCCTCTGTAGTTTTGTTGTGGGGTGTGGTGGGTGTTCCTGATTGGTTCACAGGCTCACAGGGGTTATTTTTATAAATACTGAATCGGTATTTTCCGAATCGGTGTTTTCCGAATCGGTAAATACCGAATCCGTAAATCCCATTCATTCCTATCGGCCAGGAGGACCATAGGAATGAATGGGTATTACCGATTCGGTAAATACCGATTACATATTCCGAGTGTTACCGAATCGGTAATTTTTACCGATTTTTTTCCAACATCCCATTTTCCGAATCTGA
This sequence comes from Lissotriton vulgaris, assembly GCF_964263255.1. Lineage (NCBI taxonomy): Eukaryota > Metazoa > Chordata > Amphibia > Caudata > Salamandridae > Lissotriton > Lissotriton vulgaris. The sequence continues at coordinate 42,655 of NW_028252952.1, forward strand.
AATACTGATTTGGTATGAGTCAGTATTTAAGAGTCAGAAAACTGAATTTACCTACATCTGGCCCTAAGTGATTTGCCCAGAATCACAGGAGGCTTGTTTAGCGTCATTACCGAGACTCGAACCCAGATCCCCAGGTCCAAGGTTGAGCGCCCCAGCCGTTAGGCAACCCCTCTCCCTTATGAAGAGGCCGCACTGCAGGGGAGCAGAGCCCATGAGCCCAGCAGGGGAGCCCTCCTTCCCTCAGATTGTGAGCCTGACTGCTCCCTCTACGGGCCACAAGTGACTCACAGGGGCTTATATCTGAGAGGCCTGCAACACTCGACCGTCATTTTTTTTACACTCAGGTGGAGCACGCCTCTCACTCATATCTGTGAGGTGACGTAGAGCTACTCTGCGCGGCTTTGCAGCTGCCTCATAGATATGGTGTAAGGCCAGGCTGTGCAAGTCGCTGCGTTGCCTTGCTCTGCGTCAAGGAGGCGTTCCCTTGGACATTTCTGTGGGCGTTCCCACGCAACACCCATGGATTGTGACGCTGCCTCAGATTTACTTGTTCACTTGAACCTGGTGCAGCGCCAAAACCTTACTCTCCCCAGAGCAGGCGGAACGAGAAGAAATATGTTTATTTCTCCTTATTTTTTCCTTTTCCTCTTTCCGTGTGCGCTGCTTTGTGCGCCACACATGGACAGAGGAAAACCTCTTTTAGGAGTGTTTCTGTGCAGGGAGGTGTCACTTCCTGCACAAAAGCAATCCTGCATGCAACAGAGGCCCCCGTGCACCAGGGTGCAAGGGGGCCTGAGTTGCCTCTAGGCTGCAGAAACAGCGCCCGCACTGGGGGAAAGGGCGGGTATACACCATGTTACAGAGATGCCGTGCATTACTGCCCTTTCACTTTGGCGCAGCGCAGCGGGAAGGATTGTGGCATCGCCCTGCGTTAATCCCTCATGGATGAGGCCGAGAGTGGAATAACTGGGACTCAAGGAAGGGCTCAGAGATAAGGCTACCAACGCTGATAAAACCCTCTGAT
>NW_028252953.1:0-163755 GCF_964263255.1 Lissotriton vulgaris
CTACTGTTGCACTCACTGGAGTGGGAATAGTAATTTTTTCCCCTACGCTATCCCAGCGCGTTCCATATTGTTGCACCCACTGGAGTGGGAATAGTAATTTTTACCTCTACGCTATCCGACGCTTTCCCTACTGTTGCAGTCTTTGGAGTTAGAATAGTAAATTTTTACCCCTACTCTATCCAACGCCTTCCCTACTGTTGCACTCTTTGGAGTGGGAATAGTAATTTTAACCCCTACGCTATCCAACGCTTTCCCTACTGTTGCACTCACTGCAGTGGGAATAGTAATTTTTACCCCTACGCTATCTAACGCTTTCTCTACAGTTGCACTCACTGGAGTGGGAATAGTAATTTTTACCCCTACGCTATCCAACGCTTTCCCTACTGTTGCACTCACTGGAGTGGGAATAGTAATTTTTACCCCTATGCTATCCAACGCTTTCCCTACTGTTGCACTCTTTGGAGTGGGAGTAGTAATTGTTATTCCTACGCCAACCAACGCTTTCCCTACTGTTGAACTCTTTGGAGTCTGAATAGTAATTTTTACCGCTACGCTAGCCATCGCTTTCCCTACTGCTGCACTCATTGGAGTGGGAATAGTAATTTTAACACTCCTGCTATGCTACGGTAATAATATTTTATCTTTTTTAATAATATTATGTTAATATAAATATATGTTGTAACAAATAAAATTGTATTATTTTTTTATAACTTAAATTAATTATTTAATAATTTTAAGGTTATTTAAGTATTTTTAAGTATATTTTAGTTATTTATTTTTAATATCTTTTTAAATTTTACATTAATTTTAATAAATTCGATATTTTTACTAAGTACATATTTTTTAACTATATTTTCGATTCAATATTTTTCTACTTACCTGTTTGTAGATAGGACTTCGATATTTTTGTAGTCGATATTTTGGAGTCAATATTTTAAATGCCAATATTTTTGTAGTCGATATTATGTCAGTGATCCCCGTGACGGATATCTCTGATGTTATCTGCCTCAAGCAGCCTTGGCAGCAATAATAACGCTCCCATTTCCTCTCCTTCTTGTGGAAATGTAGCTCTCTAACGAGTTGGATGATTTTGTGCAGTTTAATTCACCTCAGCATGATTTGGTGATTCACTTGCCGCCCTTTTCCAACCTGATTCCTCCATCCCATATCTTGTAATTCACTCTACCCACTGCATTTTGAAGTGCGCTGGCTCTCCTTTCTCCTTGTTTTACTCGGGGCGAGTGACTAAAAGGTTGCAGATTTTCTTTTTGACGCAAAGTTGCTGATTCCTTCAGCTATTCTGCAGCATTATTAGTAATTTCAAAGACAATATTTCTCCTTATTTTTGGCTGATACTTTTGCTTCTCATACACTGGTTGGCAATGGCTCACTCTCAGCGTAACAATTTGCAGCAAATGCCTTCTGGTTACATGTCGCTTCAGGATGTTAACCCTTTCAGTGTACTTCAAGAGGATGTAGAAACCACCATTACTGACTCTTCTGGAGTGAAAGGTTCCTCTTCCTCTTCTACTAATGCCCGCTCGTGCACTAAACCTAACTCCAAGACTTCTTGCACAACAAGTAAACGGGTGAAAGCGAACAAACAACAAGTGGAAAATCGCAATCGACACAACAACCTTCGTATTTTCGGCCTTGTGGAAGGTTTGGAAGGACCTAATCCTATCTCCTTCTTTCAAACCTGTTTGCAAACACTTCTTGGTCTTCCACCTTCTCCTTCATTAAATATTCAACGAGATCATCGCCTCGGTCAACTTTCTCGTTCCGCAAGCTTTTCCTCTTCTCCGCCGAAACCTCGAGGCGTCATCCTGTATTTTCTGGAATATACAGATTTACTTAAGGCCATCCAAGCTGCCAAACAAAAAGGGAAAATTACGTGGAATGGCTCCAATCTCTTTTTTGCTCAGGATTATGCTAAAGCAACTGTGGATCATCGCAAACAATTTCTAGATATGAGACTTGCTCATCGTTCCCTGAATGCTCGCTATGGACTTTTTCATCCATGTCTATTCAAAGTGACTTACAATCATAAAACAACAAACTATGAGGATCCTGCCCTTCTTCGACGTTTCCTTGATTCCTGCAGAGATGACCTCATGGTTACTCCTCAATTATAAAATGAGTTGTTTGTCTTATTTTATTTGCCGCCTTTTGTCGCTGCGTTTCGTCATGTCTTAGGATGCCCTCCTAATGTCTCCTTTTTCCTAGGTGCGGTCCTGTAATCCCTTTGATGTCTGATTCCCTTGTTTTGTGCTTGGAGGTTTTATCTCCCCTTGCAGCGTCCTCTTGGAGTCTTCTGTTCGGTGTGCTCATCCCCCTTATGTGGTTCCTGCACCCCCGTTCTCATTGTCTTTCTGTGGTATGTCTTTTTTGGTATTTTTCTATTTCTTCATATATTGTTCTTTATGTTCTATGTATATGCATTCAATAGTTTGTAGCCAATCAACATTAAGCTCAAGAAGGTCCACCTTACAACATGTGAGGCAATTAGATGTCCTTGCTACTCTGCGGAGGAGAAGTGAATGGCAGAAAACCCTTCTACTTTCGATGGTTCTCACCCAATAAACATTTAGGGGCCGATTAGGTTGGCGGACGGACTTTGCCCATCCGCCATCCCTGTGGAAAACGGGACCGTCCGCAACGTGAGCGGCGGTCCCGCCATGCCAATTATAATGCTCCCGCCACACTGGGGGGCGCATCATGCATTTTTAACATTGTGGCGGGCGGTGCTGAAAGCACCGCCCACCGCAATGTTAAAAATCCATGCATGCATTTGCATACACAAAGCGGCAGGGACCCCGTGGTGCCTGCCGCTTTGTGTATGCGAATACAGGGGAGTACCACAGGTACCCCCCCATGTCCACCCCCCATCTCGCCTTCACCATGGGGGCCAGCAGGGGGCCATGGGACCTGCTCTTCGTTCCCTGAATGCTCGCTATGGACTTTTTTATCCATGTCTATTCATAGTGACTTACAATAATAAAACGACAAACTATGAGGATCCTGCCCTTCTTCGACGTTTCCTTGATTCCTGCGGAGATGACTCCATGGATACTCCTCAATTATAAATGAGTTGTTTGTCTTATTTTATTTGCTTATTTATTTGCCGCCTTTTGTCGCTGCGTTTCGTCATGACTTGGGATGCCCTCCTAATGTCTCCTTTTCCTTTTCGATGAGAAAGAGAAAAAAAGTATGAACAAGGAGTAAATCTGAAAAAGAAAGAAATAAAGACAACAAAGGAATCATGGAGGTTTCCGAAGTTCATCTGGGTTAGAGGATAAACTAGCCAACGATGAAGCAATTGTTGTTAAGTAGGAAGTTAAGGGGAGCCAAAAAACGGTCCCTTTTAATCCCAGGAAGGTGAAAGGGAACCTAAAAAGACATTGGAAATGGAAAAAGGGATTTGAGTGTTAAAAATGTTATTAATTTGGGACCAAACTAATAGCCAAAAATTAGAAAGAGAGGGGCAATCAAAAAGAATGTGTTTAAGATCGGCAGAGGGCTTATTGCATGACCAACAATTGGAGGAGAGATCAGTAGAAAAGAGGCTAATTTCAGTGGGGTAAAAAGTAGGCGTTTATAAATAAAATAAAGGGTCTGAGAGGTGTTAGCTGCTCTCGACGTTTTGTGAATCTATAACCACAACTTATCCCAAAAGAAGTGGACCAGCATTCAGAGAGATCTTTTTCCCAGGCCAATTCAGACTTCACTTTGATCCTGTCAGAGGAGAAGAACGAGGACTTATATAAGGAAGAGGCCGAAGTATCAATAGACAACAAAGGGAAAAGAGTAGAACATCTGACAGGTATATTGGGCGTAGGAGATAAGGAAAGAAGATATTGAGAAAGGGAAGGAAGAAGGGAATCATACTGGGACTTACAGGAAGAAGGTAAAGAAAATTTGAATTGAAGATCCGAGAAGGATAAAGGGGTATTATTAAGTACCAATTGTGAAATCCAGAGTAAACCCTTAAGTCTCCAAGTTTTCCAATAAAAGTCCGACCTTTGATGCGTAATAAGCGATTATGTCAGATAGGTTGTTGATCTAAAGAGGCATAAGAAGGGTAAGAGGATGGTAGAAGAGGAATTAATAATTTACGCGTATGAGAGATCACTAAAGGGCGAAACGATGAGATAGTATTAGTAAAAGCAAGAACTTCATTAAAATGAAACAGAGCTGTAAAGTGTTGTTCAATCGCCAACCAGAGAGGAGTGTAAATAGTTTGATCTGAACGAAGCCAATGAGAAGACTGCTTTGGAGAGAAAGCGTAGTGATATGATTTAAAATCTGGACATTTGAGGCCACCAAAGGTTTTATCTGCTTTAAGATCATTAAGAGCTATTCAAGGAGATTTATTTTTCCAAAGGAATTTGTTTAAAATTGAATTAATTTTCTTAAAATAAAAACCAGCAATGTGCACCGGGATCATGGACAAGAGATAAAGAATTAGTGGGGATAGCATCATCTTAATAGAGTCCATACGGCCCCACCAGGAAAGGAAATGTGGATGCCAACGATCAATAGATGCGGATAAATTCTTAGAAAGAATATCAAAATTTTCTTTTAGGGTTTCTGGAATAGTGGGACAAAACCATTAACCTAAATATTTAATCTTAGAGGATATCCAAGAGAAACCTGTAGAAGTAAAGTCTTGTTTTAAACGATGAATATTTAAGGGAAGATTTTCACATTTATCCGAATTAAGACGATAGCCGGATAGCTGTGAGAAGGTATCAACTTGAGATAGAAAAGGAGGAAGAGAAATAGAGGGATTGGAGCAGTATAGAAGAATGTCATCAGCATAAACAGACATCTTAACATGGGTGGTATCAAGTATAAAACCAGTAATCCTATCATCCATTCGAAGTTTCGTTAAAAATGGTTCTAAAGCAATGATAAATAAAAGAGGAGAGAGGGGGCAACCCTGTCGGACTCCTCTAGAGACAGGAAAATAATAAGAGGTTTTCCCATTAACAAAAATAGAAGCCTTAGGACCAGAATATAATAATGAAATAAGGGAAATTAATTTAGCAGGGAGCCCAATCCTTTTAAGTGCCTGAAACATAAAATCCCATCCAATCCTGTCAAAAGCTTTCTCAGCATCCAAAGCTAGTGCAGCAATAGGGTAGTTGAGGGAAGAGGCATTACTTAAGTTATTAAAGAAAACTCTGGAATTATCATTAGATAAACGACCTTTGATAAAACCCGATTGTTCAGGGCCAATAATATTGGGTAAAATGGGATCAAGACGAAGCGCAAGGATCTTTGCAAAAATTTTATAATCAAAATTAACCAATGAGATAGGATGATCATTTTTACAAAAAGAGGGATCTTTATTCTCTTTAGGAATTAAACAGATTACTGCGTATTGAAAAGAGCCTGAAGAGGACCCTTCTGAAATAAAAAAGGAATAAAGAGATACCAAATGGGGAAGTAATAAAGACTCAAAATGGGAATAAAATTCAATGGTGAATCCATCAGGACCTGGAGCCTTATCCCTTTTCAGAACTGATACTGCATGTTGAATTTAAGACAAAGTAATGTCTAAGTCCAGTGGAGAAAAATCTGTGTTGTGAGCAGGGGGAGAAAGTATAGATTGAAAGAACGAGGAAAGTTCATCAGGACATGGTTGTTGTTCCGGCGTATATAAATTTTTATAAAAAGAAACAAATTCATTTAAAATATCTTGGTCTTTTAAAAGCGAATCCCCAGCAGAATTATGAACGGATTGAATTTTAGTTTGTTCCCGACAAATTTTTTAATAGTTTGCAAGAAGTTTACCCATCTTATTCTGGCCTCCATAGTAGCGGGCACTGCTTTCTAAAAGATAAGATGATGCAGCTTCTGTAGAAGATTTATTAAGAGACATTTTTGCCTCAATAAGACTTTTTAAAGATGATTCAGAAGAAGAGCGATAATAATCATATTCAAGCTTTTTAATCTTTGCTAAATTGATAATAAAACCTCTAGCCACCGTTTAAAAGAATCCCAAATCCTTAATGGGGAGGAATCTGGAGTGGAATTAATAGAGAAAAATTCAGAAGCAAAGGAGGTGAATTGGCCTCTGAAATTGGGATCTGACAGAAGAGTATTATTAAAACGCCATCAACCGGTGTTAGGGGAAAAAGGAAGCAAGTCAAAATCAACAAAAACTGGAGCATGGTCAGATATAAGGATAGAACCTATCTCGGCATGCAAGATAAATTGAGTAAGAGGGTTACTAAGAAATAGATAATCTATTCTGGATTGGGAATTATGGGGTGGAGAGTAAAAGGTATATTCTTGTGTATCTGGATTACAGAGTCTCCATATGCCAACAAGAGCCTTACGTCGTATTGCAGAAGTAAATTGTGAATGCATTTTAGTATTGGCAAATTTCACAGAGGAACGTCTATCTAAAATAGGGTCCAGAATTTGGTTACAATCACCTCCAAAAATAATATAAACATCATTAAATAGAAGAAGCTTATCAGAAATAAGAGTCCAAAACTTATTATCATTATTAACTGGAGCATAAACATTGAATAGCACTAAGGGAATGTGGTCAATAAGTAGTTTAGTATTTACCCAACGACCGTCAGGATCATATTCCTGATACATGACTGAGGGTTGATGTTTCTTATGACATAATATAGAGGAGCCATTTTTCTTTCCTAAAGCAGGGGAAGAAAAAACATGACCAATGTAATCTACTTTGTGCTCTCGGGATCGGGGAGAAACAGTAGTAACTCGACAACACGGTAAACTAATGGTTGCCTTCACAGCAACTATTTTATTTGGTGGAAAAAAAGGTAAAGTAAAATTCAGTAAGCTACTGTCCTACTGTTGTGGGATAACCCGCAACTATTAGTACAAGAAATATTAGAGCATAGGCAACGATACCCATTAGCCGCCTAGGTCCATAGGCAGGGCTCTAACCCTCCTCCGCATGAATACCGGTCCCGGTATTCTCCAACGGAGGGAACTGTGCAAAGCAACGGCCGAAAATGCCGTTCGAATGTGGCTAATGGGGGCTGTTCCTGTTCCCTGTTTACAGCGCTAGCGGATGCGTCACTCTCTAGGACTGTAAACGCCAAGTTCGGAAACGCCCAGCCGGGCGCTCTACCTATGCGCTAAGTACTAGCGTCTAAGGGAGCAGCCGCTCAACCTTCAGGTGGATAATCCCGGAAAGAGCGCAAATAGTGAAGTTCTGTGTAGTGCTCGAGAAGCTGACGCACCTACACACTTCGTTACCTCTCCGGGGAAAGGACACAAGAAACCCAAGCTTAGACGCGGCAAACACCTCCGTGGTGTGCGTCTCTGCCCAATCCTGATGACTCCGGAGTGTATCAACAAACACTCGACCAAGTCCAAACACAATCGGGGGTAAATGAGAGCAGCTGCTCCGACTCACCTCCCGTACGTCGCGCAAGTTCCAAACAAGGTTCGTGGGGCTGAAGCAAACAATGCACGGGTCCTCAGTCTTCAGCTTCCCAGGAAGGCCTGCAAGGATCACAATATCCGACGCCTTTCCTTGCTCCTGTATGTCATTTATAGGCGATTCCGGTCTGTGCGCAGATCGCGCTAGGCATGCTGGTGCCTATAGTCCCTTGGCTCGTCGACTGTCTTCGTACCCTGAGACCGTCGTGCCTGGCTTTCACCGCTCTTCAGGGGTACGGGGGGGACTTGACAACTGACCCAACCTCTTTTCAACTTGGCTTCTTCAGCTTCTGACAAATGAGTTTCTTGAAGAAAAGCAATATCAGAATTCAATCTAGCTAAGTAAGTTAACACACGTTGCCTTTTTATGGAATGGTTAACTCCTTTAACATTCCATGTTACAACTCTAAATGTGAACTATCAAAATGAAACCTAAGCAATTGTTAGGGAAACAGTAAAACAAATATTGTCAAGTAAAGCATGAAATTTTGATATACAAACATTATGAAAATTCAGGAACTTCGTATGCAATAAAAAGAAAATAAAGAAAAGATATTTATCTGAGAAGATCAGGAATAAGAGGATGAATAAAAGGAAGAAGAAAAAGGTACTGCGAAATAAAGAAAAATGGGAAGAATAAGGATAGAAGGGAAAGATATAAAAGAAAAAGAGGAAAGGAGATAGTTGAGGAGAAGAGAAATAGTTTAGAAAAAGATAAGAAGGAAAGATCAGTAAACTGTCATCCAGAGTAAATGGAAAAGAGAGGAGAAGGAGAAGAAAAGAAAGAAGGAGAAAAGGGAAGTACAAAAAACAAAAAAGAAGAGAACATAGATCATATACATAGAACATAAAGAACAATATATGAAGAAATAGAAAAATACCAAAAAGACAAACCACAGAAAGACAATGAGAATGGGGGTGCAGGAACCACATGAGGGGGATGAGCACACGGGACACAAGACTCCAAGAGGAAGCGGCAAGGGGAGATAAAACCCCCGGGCACAAATGAGGGAATCAGACATCAAAGGGATTACAGGACCGCACCTAGGAAAAAGCAAAAGGAGACAATAGGAGGGCATCCCAAGACATGATGAAACACAGCGACAAAAGGCGGCAAATAAAATATGACAAACAACTCATTTATATTTGAGGAGTATCCATGCAGTAATCTCCGCAGGAATCAAGGAAACGTCGAAGAAGGGCAGGATCCTCATAGTTCGTCGTTTTATGATTGTAAGTCACTTTGAATAGACATGTATGAAAAAGTCTATATCGAGCATTCAGGGAATGAAGAGCAGGTCTCATATCCCCCTGCAGGACCCATGGTGAAGGTGAGTGGGTGGTGGACATGGGTGATGCCTGTGGTACCCCCCTGCATTCGCATACACAAAGCAGCAGGCACCGCGCGGTGCCAGCCGCTTTGTGTATGCAAATGCATGCCTGCATTTTTAACATTGCGGTCCGCCAGAATGTTAAAAATGCATGATGAGCCCGCCAGTGTGGCGGGCGGATCATAATTGGCATGGCGGGACCACCGCTCACGTCGCGGACGGTCCCATTTTCCACAGGGATGGCGGGTGGGCAAAGTCCATCCACCATCCTAATCGGCCCCTAAATGTTCATTGGGTGAGAACCATCGAAAGTAGAAGTGTTTTCTGCCATTCACTTCTCCTCCGCAGAGTAGCAAGGACATCTAATTGCCTCACTTGTTGTAAGGTGGACCTTCTTGAGCTTAATGTTGATTGGCTGCAAACTATTGAAAGTAGAAGTGTGGCCAGCCAATCACTTCCTCTCAGCGTAGGAGGGACATCTGATTGGCTGATGTGTTCTAAGGAGGAGCTTCCAGAGCCTTATGTTGGTTGGTTTTGAACTGTTGAAAGTAGAAGTGTTGGCAGACATTCACTTCCGCTCCGCAGAGTAGGAGGGACATCTGATTGGCTGACGTGTTCCAAGGAGGACTTTCCCAAGCTTAATGTTGATTGGCTGTAAACAATTGAAAAAGTAGAAGTGTTGTCAGCGATTTCTTCCCTCTCGGCGGAGTATTAGGGACATTTCATTGGGTAACATGTTGCAAGCGGGACCTTCCGAAGCTTAATGTTCATTGGCTGTGAAGCATTAAAAGTAGAAGTGTTGGCAGTCACTCCCTCCTCCTCTGCGGAGCAACATGGACATTTTATTGGCTAAAGTGTTCAGAGCACAAGTTTGCTCCTTATTGGGTGGGAGCAGTTCACTGTTACCATTCATTTTGTGACGCACTTCCAAAGGAGTACGAGAAAACAAAGTAGTAGAGGGGAGGGGAGGAACACTATTAACTCTGTACTGTGGTCACAAGGTGGTGGACAGGAATTGTGAAGGTAAAAATTGTTTTTTTATATATTTTAAGGACCATTTATATAATTGCCTTGGGGTGTACAAATCACGGCGGAAAAATGACAGTGTCTTGCGGTGTTTTTTTATCAACTTTGCGGGTGGGATACTTGTTGTGGTTGCGCAACAAAAATGTCAGTCTAGGTTTGAAACTGTTTTTATTTAGCAATTACAAATAAACTTTCTTCGGAAACTGACACTGTATATATCAAAGGGGTGACAAATAAAAATGGAATTTCATAAAATATCATTTAAGCGTGGCGACACCCTCCTTTTTTCTGCTATAGTTTGTAAAAGTGTTACCCCATATTCTTGATAAAATAAGAGGGCATCAGTGCTACAACAAACACTCCCACACTACATTATCTGAGGTCAGAAGAACAAGTAAAAAACAGTTAAAAACAAATGACTTCATATCAGATAGAAATGTATGCATTATCTTTTATTTTGTATAATTCGAGAAAGTTCTGTCGTATTGCTTAGAGGTCGCACACTGTTCCGCTAACAAATCACATACTCATTTAAGAATATATAGGATAGTACTATTATAATATACAGTACTGGTCCTATATATTCTATAGGGAGAACGTGAATAGGAACCACAAATATAAATTTGAAAATAACATTCAGAAATGTAGGGTTTATCAAATATTTACAGTAACAAAGTATGTATGAAAGCTATATTTTTTTATACTGCAATTTCCTAAAATATGCTCACTGAAAAAGTATCTGATCAAGTACGTTCTAATGTTTCGTAAGCTTTATTACAGATGGCGCAGACAAATCTCCAATTCCTCTTCCGTAACAATAGGACAGTCTATTACAATATAACGAATGACACCAATGTTACACAAAAAAAGGAAAATAAAGTTATCTCTAGAGCAGAAGATCCATAACGAAATACTTTTGAGCGGTAATTATTTTCTGAGCTTCTCGAAAAGTTTTATCTTCATGGTGACAGGTCATAAACTCCTCTGAGATCATTATACTGTGAACATTATAATATACATATTCACAGTATATGATCAAAAGGGGGGAACAGACTAAAAACCAGAAGCTGTTGACGTTGCTTATATATCTTTACTCTTTGCACCGACGGGTCATGAAGTCTTCTGAGATCACAATGACTGTTAATATTATAATATACATATTGACAGTATATGATCCCCAGGGGAAAACAGACTAACAACTGGAAGGTGGTGAAGTTAATTGTAAATGTTTAGGGTTTGCGCCTATGGGTCACCAACACCTCTGAGGTCAAGTACAGTGTCAATATTATAATTTACAAAGTCACAGTATATGAGCTCTAAGAAGCCAGAGAAGGATTAATGTTTGCTGTAAACTGTCTGTTTCTAAAAACAAGCTGATGATGTTAAAGAAAAAAAAACATGGAATAACACTTTTTTCTACATATAAATGTTTGACAAATAGCTACGTATGATAAATATCTACTGTGCCATAATCAAACAACTTACAACTCCGGAATGACACAAAACAAGAATCCGATGCTAGATAAGGGAACCTGCATCACAGATTGGGCACGGAGCAATAACTCATGAAAACTAAATTAATTGCAGAACGGGTATGGTTTATATAGTTTATGGTTGTTGAATAGTCTATGGACGGAAGATGCCGCTCCGCCCATTTAGATGTCACATTTTACAGTTTACAGATAATTAGAGAAATTCAACAGTAATAGTTAGTTCTGCTAACTATGACTCGCGCCCCGCAATGCACTGTTCATGACGTCACATATTACATCATTCATGGCATGGTCAGTGACATCACTGCTGACATCACTGATGACATCATCCAGTGAATATAGGATATACACACATAGAAAATCTAGTTATCTGGCTTCTGATGATGTTTTTATTAGGATATTTCTATCAGGTTGTTTATCTAAAAAAACAGAAGAAGAGCTAAAACCCAGCAAAGATGTGATAATTTCCCATAAAATTGTCTTTTTGTGGCCAATTTTAATATGTTGGTGCATACTTTTGGTTGGGGCAATTTAAAGTGTTATATAGGTTCATGAAAGTGACTTAGAAACAATGTTTTATATTAGAATTTGGGAATAGTGAAGCACTTTATTGAAGGTTTAGAGTCCACTTTCTCTCCATCAATAATAGAAAACCAGCCAATAACGGTCTTTACTGTGATTTATTATTTTTTACATGTATTTTTTACTTTTATTTTTCAAATGTGGTACTTCACCAAGATTAGATAACAATGACCCTTCATTATATTATATAGAATTAATCAATGTATATTTCATGAAGGGTCTTGCATGGTTAATGTGATACTTATTCACTGCTCTAGCCCGCAAAGACCATCCTTACACATATAGGGAAACATTATCAAATCAATCTAACTGCTGAGGGTCATAAACTGCTGCCATGGTGTTTTTCTATACATTCTAATATTGTATGAATATATAGGAATTCGGACTCTACATACATTACACATGTGTTTAATGTCACGTAGTTGTCAGGCAAACTCTTAATTGTTGCTGCAAAAGCAAATATATGTAAATGCTACGTGAATTTATAATGTAATTGGATTTCCAGTACTTTACAAGTTTATATAGGTATTCATGCAGCTAAAAATGTCTAAACCTAAAATGAATGTGATTATTTGCTCCCTTAAAAGACACATTTTTTCTTTTAAAAATGTTGGGATTTTTTGTTAATTGGGGGCGGGTCAAACAAACCCCTTTTTAAACACCCTTCACTGATTATCACATGACCCGGATGAAGGCCTCTGGATGAAACGCGTAGGTCGTCTTTTTGTTATCTGACGCACTTTGCACTTTGCATGGTTGAAACTTAAGGAGAAATGAAAAAAGAGAAAAATGCAAATAAACATGAAGTGAGCAACTTGAACTTACCTGGATTTGCTTTTTGGTGTGCTGCCTTTCTGTGACCCTCTGGGACTTGGTGGTTATTGCTGAGGGGCTGAACAGAAAACTTCTTCCCTGTATATATATATATATATATATATATATATATATATATATATATATATATATATATATATATATATATATATATATATATATATATATATATATATATATATATATATATATATATATATATATATATATATATATATATATATATATATATATATATATATATATATATATTTGACTCCATTAAAGCTTCTAAATGTAGCCCAGGTCCTCCCTCTGCCTCGGCCAACGGTATACCAGCATCAGACCTGCTGTCATCTGCGTTGAATGTGAGTTCAGTGCCAGACAGGGAGTCAGACACAAAATTAACCAGGAATGATCTGCGATTGGGGTTTACCAGGTTCTTGTTGGTGCAGGAGGTGGACTGCCTGCGACAAGAAAGACGAGATACCTTACGTCCCAGAAGACCCAATCAGAGTGCAACAAAAGGAAAAACAAAAGGCGGCGACAACGACCCAAAGCAGGTCGCAAAAGAATAACCCAAGAAGAAAAATTATCCCAACAAGCGATGGAATCAAAAGAAATAAATCCATCCTATAACACCAGTAATCTTACACCAGTTGACTCCTCTGTCATTAATCTCACCAAGGTTGTTCTCACTCCAGCTGATGTGTCAACTCTGTCGCTTGGACTAACATACAGTCCGGCGAGTGACTTCAATTACGCAAAGACCAGGATTGATCTTTACAAATACACCCGTAAGTTGAAGTTACAGAAACACTTTTTATGCAGCAAATTCCAGCCGAAAGCGCACTTGACTCCATCAACTAATTTTTTACCTGGCTTAGTTGTCAATGTTTTAGAACTGTTGCAAGATCTGACAGCATTACACAATGAAGTTCCAAGCTCAGGATCTTCAGAAGAGAATTTGGTTTTGGATATGCCAGGCTACACTAACTTTAAACACAAATCCACCTTTACCCCACTAATGTTGCATGACAACATTGATATTTTCCATGAATTGACAGTTGCAGGGATCAAGAAGCTCTATACGACAACTTTAAGAGAGAAACGCAAATATTTGACACATAATAACTGCTATATTAATTTGGTCAAGAAGTTACAGGCGGATAAAAACATCATCATCCACCAATCCTACAAAGGGGGCAATGTTGTTCTGTGGCCTCGTTCTCTCTATCTGGAGGAGGCTTACCTCCCATTGAATGATGTACTTTGTTACAAACAATGTTGAAGTTGAAGTTGGGGGAATTTAAAGAGTGCTCGTTCACCAGACAGGTTTCATGGCGCTAATCAGACCGGTAGCAGACCAGGGCAATAAATTAGACCTAAAAAGCTTTAGTAAAAAGCCAGCTCTTCAGATTTTTACGAAACTCCATATAGGTTTGAGAGAATCGAAGATAGTCAGGAAGAGAGTTCCAAAATCGAGGGCCTGGAAAGAAAAGCTCAGCCCCCCCATGTTTCTTCCTGACAAACCGTGGAACAACCAAAAGGTTCTTGGAGCGTAAGTTTCTGGAGGGAGTGTAGGTTCTAAGCCTGGAAGCTACATAAGAAGGAGCTAAACCCTATAGTGATTTAAAAATAAGACAACCCAGTTTAAATAAACATCGATGGGTGACCGGTAACCAGTGCAGTTGCCTCAAAAGTGGTAGAGCATGATGGTTTCTAGACCGACTAAAAATCAGTCTAGCTGCCTGATTCTGAATGAGCTGTAATCGGCGTAATTCATAGGCAGGAATTCCGATATAAAGGGAATTAGCATAATCCACCCGAGAGATGACAAGAACAAGGAGAATGAATTTGAGAGCCTCAATGGTAAAGAACCAGGTAACCTTTTGAATAGTACGAAGGCACAAAAAACAAGATGAGACGACCATGCTGATTTGAGTGTGCATAGAAAGGTTGTCAATGATTTTTATGCCCAGACGCTTTACAGATTTCACGGGAGAGGGAGCAGGGCCAAGAGAAGGAGGCCAAAAATTAGAAGACCAGGGATTGGATGAGCCTCCGAATAGGACTATTTCTGTCTTATCGGGGTTTAGTTTAAGATGGTTTAAGCTCATCCAGTCCTGAATGAAAATCATGGTGTTCTGAAAATGAGAAACAGAGTCAGGAGAGGCAGAAAACATAAAAATAAGTTGGAGGTCATCAGCGTAATTGAACACTGACTTTCCGTTGACGTAAAGCAAAAATAGGAGGAAAAATATAAAGTTTAAAAAGAAGGGGGGAAAGGGCAGAACCTTGAGGAACACCACAGGTTACCACCTGAGGGATAGAAGAAAAGGAAGAAAGTTGAACAGCCTGATGGTGGTTCTCCAGAAAGGAGGAGATCCAACATAAGGCTACCTCTGAGATGCCAGCAAGCCGGACACGGTCGACCAAAAGAAGATGGTCGACCTTGTCAAAGGCGGCTGATAAATCGAGAAGTGATGTATGCACTGTCAGAAAAGCTCAGGCAGAGTTTCACACACTACTGATGGGTTGGAGGAGTGCGGGACTGCTGAGCCAGGACGAGTTCAGATTCCTTAAAGTGGACCATCCTGTAATGCCCGTCTTCTACTTGATCCCCAAAGTCCACAAAAATCTTGAAAGAAAGCCCAGCAGACCGATTATCTCTGCTCGCGGTGAACTGCTGGAAAATACTACCATATACATTGACTCTTTCCTTCAAGAATTTGTTAAAACTTTGCCATCCTATGTACAGGATTCAGGTGATTTTTTAAGGAAATTGGACAGTGTATTATGGGACGCACAATGTTGGTTAATAACACTGGATGTATCTGCCTTATATACTAGCTTCCAGCACATTGATGGGCTAAGGGCCACACAATTCTATTTGGGAAGTAGACCTATCCAAATGGCTCAACATAACAAGATTGGAGTTCTGGACTTTTTGGTTCCGTCAAGAGGTGTCAGGGATAACACCCGAAGACCCCGGAGTTCTACCTGTCTCGGTGCACAAATAAACAGAAACACGGGCTTCTCGATGGTGGCGTCAAAGACCAAAGGTTTATTACTGCAGGGACACAGAAGTCACAGAAACTACACACGGGCAGATTCTAGGAGCCTGTTCGATTTGTACAAAAAGGGTTGCTCCTTATATACTGAATATTGGGCTTCGGGCAAATTCTTTACATGTTAGTACATTCCAAAACTTTTGTGTCCTAAACAATAAATATTTGGCGTTGCAC
Organism: Lissotriton vulgaris; assembly: GCF_964263255.1. Lineage (NCBI taxonomy): Eukaryota > Metazoa > Chordata > Amphibia > Caudata > Salamandridae > Lissotriton > Lissotriton vulgaris. The sequence continues at coordinate 15,931 of NW_028252953.1, forward strand.
AGGAATCGTCAACAATATCTGATGTCAAAACATTACGAACGAGGGGTTCCCAGTGTTCCATCATAATCCCATGTCAACTTTTCATTCAAGACCCGGACCGCCTCATCGTAAATTTCGTTACCTCCCCCTAATAAAGGCCCAGAAGGAAAGGAGCAGAGCCAGGTGCAGAAGATAGAAAAGCAGGATAAGAGATGTTTGTGGGTTGTAAATGGGCAAGGCTACCAGCTTCGGCTGCCTAATCATGATCAGGCCAACGAACACGAGAACCAGTATAGCAGGACTGGCCTCGGGCAGAGGAAGCAGTTTCTGTCGAGTCATGTAGCCATGGCGTGTTCTGTTCTAAGGTGCACGTGTCACTAGCAAGGTGAATCTCCGGCTAAAGCTTACGTGTCCTTAAGTGAGAGAGGTCACTGCGTGTCCATTGTCTATGTGAGGGCAAGAAACACAAAATGGCTTCCGTGATCTAAGATGGATGCCATGGGTAGATCAGAAATGTGCTCGTAACAGGAGTGCTCTTGCTCGTAGCTTAGCGAAAACACCAGGATATACTAAATGGATCATTTGCGGTTCACTGATACCAAAATTATGTATTTACGACAATGTTGAAAACACGGGTTCAAATCGTCACGGAACCTCAGACCCTCCTTTTGCCCTTACATAGGCAATTACTCTATGTCCGAGTCCATCTCTATGCTCATCAGGTCAGTGACATGTTGTTGTATCATCATTCTTTCTCGCGCCTTTTCTCCAAACGCAGGTGGTTTTCTGAAGCATGTTGCAGCACAGAGACTACACAAAGCGGGAGCACACTGGATAATCAGGCAGCATGAGAATAGAAATACCAGGATGACACCAACGACCATCAGAACCTTCCATCCCCACGCTGATATCAGAGTCCAAAACCACTCCATGAAGGATCAGTTTCCCTTGTCTACGTGTATAGAGTCGGAAATCTTGTGTAGCTTAGAGATCGCCTCATAGACAGTCGGAGCATTATTGGGAATAAAAACACAGCAGCTCGATTGGATCATTCTGCATACCCCACCTCGATCTGCAAGTATTACGTCTAGAACCATCCGGTTCTGCAACGTCATGAATTGATCCGCCTGAAGCTCAGCTGTTAGGTTACTAAGGGCACCAGCAGTTTCTGTAATAGTAGATTCAACTACCCGTGTTAGCTGACGTAGATTTCTACTATTGGCCATAGGCCCCCAAAACGGAAGGAAACCTTTGAAGAAGTCTCCAGCTTCCTGACCAGCGGTATCTTCCTTGCTGAAAACACCTCTTGCTACTCTGGTCTTGTGATAATCTGACGAAGCAGTGTATGTTGGAGGCAACAATCGAGCAATATAACATGAACCTGAAAAGTGAGCAGGCAGCCATGTATACGCTCTGTCCTGACAGATGAAGTAGGTACCCCTAGCAGTAAGGAAGGCAGGGGAAGAGTTAGACGGAAACACGTAAGTCTCAACGCACTCACTCCTCCCTAGCTGAGCTCTCGAATTTCTCCCATTTCCTTGCAAACAGACTTGACCTCGGTGAGGCACGACCCAGACTGGAGTTGAGCTTTTACGCTTGCTTTCTCCCAAACTAAGGCGATACTCTGTAGAGTTCCAACTCAAATATACCCGTAATTCATCTCTAGGGTAAGATGGAGTATTATTGACGTCTATAATCATGTCAATAATTCCCTGGACTAAAGCTTTGTTGGCAGAGTTGTATTTAGTGGAACGTGGTGGACGCGGAGGATAGGTCTCAAGGGCATAGGCAAAAATGGTCTGGAAGGCCTGAAATGATCCATTATAGCTGAAAGGCAAGACTAGATAGGGAATGCCTTTATCCATAGTGTGGGGTATCAAGCCACACACCCAGCAGTCTGTAGTGTTAACTACCAATTGGTGTTGATGCAAGAGCTGTACAAAAGTGTTATTAATAAATTCTGAGCGTCGAGCTTGCTCGTGTTCAGGAAACGAGTGAAAAGAATGCATAGAAGAAACAGTAGAAGTAGCAGGATCAAGGGGAGGTACTGTAGTTACTGGCATAAAAATCAAATGCACACCAAAGACGATTCCACCCACCAACGTTATTAAAACAATCAAAAACGTAACGGCACATTGCATTAGAAAGCATTTGCTGTGAAGAATTCTGTATAGTCTATTTCTGCAAACATAAATTACATTCTCTCGTTGCAGCTCAGGAAGCTCCATCTTCTACAATCCGCTCGCGACCACTGATGATGTGTACGTAGATGAAAATGCCTCTATCAGCTCTGGGAGTTCCCAGAACGAACAGAAAGATCGACCTTGTGTCTGACCCCCGCAGATTCAACTAGGCACACAGCCACGACCCTACGGCTACCCAGACGGCAAGGCAATTTTTAAAACAACAAAACAATAGCAAACTTCCTGGCTGGAGGCAATGTATCAAAATTCAAATGTATAAAATAGGCAGTTTCCTGCTTTATTTGTCCATATTTCGAGATCGTAAATTGTATCTCAGTTTAGCAGGAGCTGTTTGATCTGGAAACAGTGTATTTTCAGCAGACGTTGCAATGTTCAGGTTCGCAGATGGCAAATGTTCTTTTGTTGCAGATGACAAATGTTCAGAGTTCAAAAGAGCAGTTTCAGGAGGAGAGTCAGAGTTCGATGTGTCAGTGATTAGTTCTGCATCGCTGAAAGGCACAAACCTGGGTATTTGTTCTGTTTCAGAGGCACCAATTCCCTTCTTCACCCAGTTATCGTAAGGAAGTGGCAGGGGCACACGTTTGACGTGTGTCGTGTGTATCCAGTTTTTTCGTCCAGCCACACGAATAGCAGTTCTCGTTGCTAGCAACCCCTGGTAGGGGCCGACGAATCTGGGTTGAAGATTTTTCGTCCTTGCAAAATTACGAATTACTACTTGGTCTCCTGGTTTCAGCTGATGACCTGGACTCTCCGGTGGCTTTGGCAATGCATCAAAAACCTGTTGGTGAATAAGACTCAATTTAGCAGTCAAGTCGAAAAGGTAATCAATTAACATTGGGTATTCCAGAGAACAGAATTCTTTTGGCCTTGGCACTCCCCAAACATTGGCGGGACGACCAAAAACTATTTTGTATGGACTAAGCCCTACTCTAGAATGTACAGTCACTCTCGTTGATAACAAAGCCAAGGGTAGTGCATCTGGCCAGGGCAAACCCGTGGATGCCTGTATTTTAGCAAGTTTCAGCTTGAGGGTGCCATTGTAACCCTCAACTAAACCAGCAGACTGGGGATGGTTTGCACTGTGGAACTTTTGTTTAATCCCTAAACCGGCACACACACTCTGCATAACTTTCCCTACGAACTCACTTCCGTTATCTGACCATACAATCCGTGGCATGCCATATCTGGGGAAGTATTCTTTGAGAAGGATTTTGGCAGTGGACAAGGCAGTATTGTCCTTCAGTGGATATGCTTCGATCCATCTGGAAAAAGCACAAACTACCACTAGGACGTACTTTAAATTGTTGCAACGATCCATGTGAATGAAGTCTAACTGAATTACTTCAAAGGGACAGGAAGGAGGAGCGAAATGACCAGCGGGTGTGGGGATTCCCTTGCCAGGATTATGCATCAGGCATACCATGCAATTTCTCACCACTCTCTCTGCACATTTACTAATCCCATCATTCTTCCAGACTGGAGCCAACATCTTACAAATCCCTTTAGAACTGATATGCGCTGCTCCCTGTGCCATCGTTACTACTGCAAGCACATACGCATCAGGCAACATCCAACGCTGTTGTTCCGACAAATCAATCCAACACCCACTCGAGTCCAATTTACCCGTTCTCTCTTTCCATGCAAGCTTTTCCTCCTCAGTCGCCTCCTTCTGAATTTCTTTCACACTTTCCACTGTGTCCTCACACATTCCAGACTCAGAAATCCATCTTGCAGACGTAGCAACATACATTCTACTCATCATATTTCTAGCTGTCTGTTTAGCGGTCTCATCAGCAAAAGCATTCCCACGACCAATATCATCCGTGATTGCTTTATGAGCACTGCACTTTACAATCGCAACTTCAGTCGGCAAGGTTAGAGATTCCAACAAGTCGTCAACTAGCTGACCATGTTGAATCTTCGTCCCATGGGACGTAATGAAACCTCTCTCTTTCCACAAACGGCCAAAACTATGGGCCACGCCGAACGCGTACTGACTATCTGTGAACACATTCACTCTCTTTCCCTTAGCTAAAACACATGCTCTCGTTAACGTGATCAATTCCGCATCTTGGGCAGAATTCTGACTTACTCTTGAAGTCTCCACAATCGTACTCAAAGTCATTACCGCATAGGCAGCAGTCACATCATAGCAATGTCAGCTCATAGCCAGATAATCTAGCACTGGTAAGGTGTTGCGTCTTAGTTCGGTTCATGAGTGTATCCACAGCATGAGGAACCATGACCACTAGCATGTTGTATATCACCAAACCAGCAGATTGTCGAATGGAAGCCGCAGCTGCCGCTGTAGCTCTCAAACAACTAGGCAACGCTCTAGCTACCGGATCTAATGTTGATGAAAAATACGCACAAGGGCGTTGTTTATCACCAAATCTCTGTGTCAGAACACTCAACGCACAACCTTCTCTCTCGTGAACATAGAGCGTGAATGGCTTACTGTAGTCAGGTGTACCCAACATAGGAGCTGAACACAGTGCATTCCGTAACTCAGAAAAACTCTCCTGACATTCAGCAGACCATGGCACAGGACTCGGAACATTTTTCCCAGTCAAAGCTACCAACGGTTTTGCCAAAAGAGAAAAATTTGGGATCCACTGTCTACAGTATGAGGTAATACCTAAAAAGGCACGTACTTCTCTCTGTGTGGTAGGAACACTCATCTGCGTAATTGCTTTTATTCTCTCTGGGGTCAACTTCCTCCCCTCTTTTGACAAGAGATGACCTAGGTAGGTCACTTCTTGGCAACAGTATTGCATTTTCGAAGGTGACACCTTGTGATTCAAACTAGACAAATGATGCAATAAGGAAATTGTAGCTGCTTTGCAAGTTTCCTTGTCATCGGCAGCCACTAGAAGATCATCTACATATTGCACTAAAGCAGAACCAGGAGGAAGTACAAAGGAATCTAACTGACTTTTTAATGCCTGGCTGTAAATGGATGGACTCTCACAATACCCTTGTGGAGCACGTTTAAACCTGAAGCTTCGACCTCATAGAGAGAAGCCGAAAATATCCCTGCTTTCCTCGGCTATTGGAATGCTGAAAAAGGCATTCTTCAAGTCGATAACTGAAAACCATGTGGCTGTAGCAGGAATCAACGTTAACAATGCAGTTATGTCTGGAACCACAGGGAACTGTGGAATAACAATTTTGTTAACCTCTCTAAGATCTATTACAAACCTATAGACTGGAGGCTTTGAAGGATCTGTACGTTTCAGAATTGGCAAGACAGGACTGTTACAGACATTTCCTCTAGTTTCTTCTACTACACCTTTCTCGATCAAATCTTGCACAATTAATAAAAGTGCGCGTTCACCTTCACTAGAGATTCTGTATTGTGGGATTCGTGGAAATTTGACATTCGCTTTCAAAGTGACTACATATGGTGGAATTTCTAAAAGACCTACATCGTTAGGACCAGTCGCCCAAAGAGTATCAGGGAGAGAACGCAGCTCTGGTGGGAGCGCATCCATCGACAAGTACATCAGAGAGGTGATTCTTTTACCCAACGTAAGCTGTACTCCTTCCGGAGAACAGTACAATGTCGCATATAGGCGTTTTAACAAGTCTAAACCAAGCAGATTTTCATTACAACCTGTCGTCAAAATCAAGGGTGCTTTCAATTGACGGGGTCCAACAGAAATAGACAAAGGACCAGATACGGGGTTGTAAACAGGGGCGCCTGAAAAACCTACAGAAACATTCGTTAAGCCAGACAAAGGTGCGCCAGGGAGTTTCTCATGTATGATAGAACTTTTTGCTGCACCAGTATCCAACAGAAACGGTTCGACTACACCTGATGTTGCTACTGCGACATAAGGCCCACTCTGATCTACTGGAACTGATACTACTCCCTCTCTTTGTCCATGGCTGTCCTAGTACTCACTGTGCTGAAATTCTTCACCAGTTTCACAATAGTCTTCAACATGATACTGCTGAGATCTATTTTGTTGAGCAGACTGTCCATTTCACTGATCGAAATGATTAGAAGGGCGATCGTTCGTTTGTGGAGGCATAGCACCTCGTCCTCGACCCCTAGAATTTTGCATATAACCACCACGACCTCTCTGAGCTGCCGCAGCATTATTTTGCGCTAAGACTGGACACTCATTTTTATAATGACCTTCTTTCTTACAATATGCACACTGATTCCACTGGTATTGCGGACTCTGAGAATTATAATCTGTCCTTTGATATGACCCTTGCTGCGTATTAGTCTGATTCGTGCGAGGCGGATATGCTTGCTGTAAAAGAACTTTAGTTTTTAAATCTTTAGTCTTCTTCTCTGACTTTTCTTTCTCTTCTTTATCCCTATTTTCATAGTACTGGGCAGTCGCAAGTATTTGCGCAGTCGTAGAGACAGCCCACGCACTCTCGGAATCTTTCAATTTATTACTAAGCTCTGGCAACAGATTATGTACAAATTTATCAACGAATAGTCTCTGTCCCCCTTCAGTACTCATATCCTGACCACTATGATCTACGAAAGTCTCTTCAAACCTTGTGAAAAAGTCGGAAACACTTTCGTCCTTCTTTTGCTTGCATGCGGACAATTTGTCCCAATTAACGTGTAATGCTGGCATCAGGGTCTTCATTAAGTCAATTATTCTACCGGGCAAATTAGCAATTAGAGGTTCGGGTTTGGAACCACCTATTTGCTGACCATCCGCTGCAATTATAGCTGCCCAATCACCACCTAGGGCAACTGGATGATTCTCTTTACGAATTTTAGCCCAAATTGGTTGCGGAACTACATTCCCAAATAACATGTCAATGTCCGCTAAATTCATCACACAAGCTTCAACTGTCTACGCTAACTCTTTGTAATATCCAGCTGGATTCTTACGTGGATCAGGCAAGGCCTGTTTCACTGCTAACACTTCGGCTCGCTTCCACGGAATGTGTATCCACACTCTCTGGAATTGCGCCGGAGCGGCAGCAATACCACGAAGCGCATCAGCTTGCACAGCTTCGCGCCAAATTGGAGGAACCTCCCTCATTGGATATTGGCGATTCTGCTTCGTACTATGCTTTTCTAACTCCCTCGGTGAACAAAGTGATGGATCAGTCCTATAACTTAAAATCAGTTCCATCGCTTCTTTTATATTATGACCAACTATCATACCTGCAGCAAACTCTTTCTGAACATTAATTAATTCTTCTAAATTTGATTCAGAGTCATCCTCTTCCAATTCCTCACGCAAAAGAGAGCACATTTCATCGAATACATATCTTTGTGTCGGTTCCTTCCACTGCATAAATGTATCTAATACGTCTCTAGTACTATATCTTCCACTTTTCGAAATCCATCTAAGAGCTGTGGAATCTAATATTCCCCGTTCTTCAGTACTGGGAAGCTGACTACGTCTCTGCACAGAGTCAGAGGTAGGAGTCTTAATTAGAGTTTTATAGAAGGGAGACAGAATATTAGAGACAGAATCAGTGATTCTCCGACGAACAGAAAGTGGAGTCATAACACTAGCAGAAGCAGAAAATAAAGTAGCAGTTGGAACAGATAGCACAGGAACAGTAGGGGTAACAGGCAAAGTAGCCTGTGAAACAGCAGGTGTAAGCGATACAGGTATAGGTAAAGAAGCCGGCAACCCTGGAAGTGGGGGTGCCGAAGGAACATTAACATTGACCACAGGAGGTACAGGAGCTTGATTCAGAGGAGCAGGAGCAGGAATACCAGGCTGTCCAGCAACCGGTAAAGGTGGAGTCGTAGCACCCTGTGCATACGGTGGGGGTGACTGTAACAAGTAAGACAACAAAGGATCATTTTCGGGGTCCTCTACTATCTTAGCTGTACTCGATGGCAAGGCAGGATAGCACTTGTCTATCGCTAAATTACGCTCTCTATTGGCCACCTCCATTGCTTTCTCAGACTCGTTGAGTTGCAGCTGCTTAGCAGACTGTTCTAAAGTCAACTCTTGCTCTTTCTGTTCTTTCTTCAACTTTTTAATTTCTCTCTGTTTAGATTCTTTTCGCCAATAACGAAGAGAATCAAACATTGCCGGCCGGGCTTTCTTCTTAAACAATTTCATTTCTAAATTATCAATAACTTGGGGTTCAAAACTACCATGCAGTGGCCAACTAAGGACACCGTCTTTCTCCGTATATCGGACCCACACCTCATTATAAGATATAGGACCCACTCCAAACTTACAATATAGATCATAAAGAGGAGTCCCAATCGGAGGAACCAGACATGAGTCCTCCAACCGGGAATCACTTTTGCAACCAAAACACAACAACATACAATTTTTCCGACTTACCATTTTATAATCCGGAACACAGAACAGACAAAAACACAAACAAAGGTGCGCACTCGAACCAAGAACTTAGGCCTACCAAAGCGAACAAATGTACCGATACCCAGAACTAAACCAAATGATTATCGTAAGTAGAACAACCAGTGATAATCTTACGAAACCAAACCAAACCAAGAACTAAAAAAAGGATTTTATCCTAACAGGAACAACCCTTTCAAAATAACCAGCTAGCAACCACTTAATACTTAACTGAGGCACTGAAGACGTCACCAAGGAGAATCCCGTCTTGTCTCGCCGTACTAAGGACTGCACCTCGGGTCCAAGACAGGGCGACGGTCAAGGCAACGGACCACTGCAGCCGTCCGAACGGGAACCCTCGTGGAAGAGATCGTCGGGCCACTTTTGCGATATGCCGGGATCGATGAAGTGGGGCGCCTCCCTCAGGAATCTTCTCACGAAGCTTCTCAAACTCTTCAGGCTTTTGGACCGGTACCGAATGACGTCGCCCCACGTTGGGCGCCAATTGGAGTTCTGGACTTTTTGGTTCCGTCCAGAGGTGTCAGGGATAACACCCGAAGACCCCGGAGTTCTACCTGTCTCGGTGCACAAATAAACAGAAACACGGGCTTCTCGATGGTGGCGTCAAAGACCAAAGGTTTATTACTGAGGGGACACAGAAGTCACAGAAACTACACACGGGCAGATTCTAGGAGCCTGTTCGATTTGTACAAAAAGGGTTGCTCCTTATATACTGAATATTGGGCTTTGGGCAAATTCTTTACATGTTAGTACATTCCAAAACTTTTGTGTCCTAAACAATAAATATTTGGCGTTGCACAGGAATCGTCAACAATATCTGATGTCAAAACATTACGAACGAGGGGTTCCCACTGTTCCATCATAATCCCATGTCAACTTTTCATTCAAGACCCGGACCGCCTCATCGTAAATTTCGTTACCTCCCCCTAATAAAGGCCCAGAAGGAAAGGAGCAGAGCCAGGTGCAGAAGATAGAAAAGCAGGATAAGAGATGTTTGTGGGTTGTAAATGGGCAAGGCTACCAGCTTCGGCTGCCTAATCATGATCAGGCCAACGAACACGAGAACCAGTATAGCAGGACTGGCCTCGGGCAGAGGAGGCAGTTTCTGTCGAGTCATGTAGCCATGGCGTGTTCTGTTCTAAGGTGCACGTGTCACTAGCAAGGTGAATCTCCGGCTAAAGCTTACGTGTCCTTAAGTGAGAGAGGTCACTGCGTGTCCATTGTCTATGTGAGGGCAAGAAACACAAAATGACTTCCGTGATCTAAGATGGATGCCATGGGTAGATCAGAAATGTGCTCGTAACAGGAGTGCTCTTGCTCGTAGCTTAGCGAAAACACCAGGATATACTAAATGGATCATTTGCGGTTCACTGATACCAAAATTATGTATTTACGACAATGTTGAAAACACGGGTTCAAATCGTCACGGAACCTCAAGATGCTGATGGCTATGATTTCTTATTGCCTGCACAACAACTTTTTCATGTTCAACAACCAGTATTTTTGGCAAATCAGGGGTGTTGCTATGGGGGCCTGCTTTTCTCCCAGTTATGGCTGTTTGCATATGGGCTACTGGGAGGAACAGGTCCTCCATGGCACATACCACATAGGTCTATAGCAGTTAGTGGCAGCCCCTACCCATCAAGCAGGTCACACGCTTGATGGTCTGTTCACCAACCACCCCAACATCTCACTCGTTACTGTTCTTCCTGTAGTATGGTCGGACCACCTTGCAGTCATTTTCACCATTTTGGCTCATAACCCTAATCCACCTCAGTCCACATCTCGTGCCCCCATTAGTACCAGAGTTTAGAAAAACCTGGTCTACCCCTTACTGTCCAATATTCTGGCTGGATCTCCTTACGAGGCATCACCTCACCCCAGTCTTTTGTCAAGCAGGTACCAGAAGTGGATTCTAGATGCTATCAATCAAGTAGCCCCGGCGAAATCCATCATTTCTAACCGGGCCACGCAATCTGCCCAATGGTTCACTGAGGATCTTCGACTACAACAGCAGTATTGTAGGAATTTAGAAAGACACTGGCGCAAGCATTACAGTCCTGTGGACAAACAAATCTACAAAGATGCGCTAGCACTATACAAAAGATCCATTATTAAACACAAAAGCGTTTTCTTTCAGGCCCAGATAGAATCTGCTCACAACTCTACAAGAAAGCTATTTCAAGTTGTCAATTCTCTTTCTAATCCTCCGACAGGACCTTCCATTGAGCCATCTCAATATCTGTGTAATGAGGTAGCAACCTTCTTTTCCACTAAGGTCACCAATATCTACTCATCTTTCTCCCTCCCTAAACGTGGGATCACCCTGACCTCCCTCCTCCGGACCCTTTAATCACACCTATTATCTCCAACTTCCAGCTAGTCTCGACAGACCAGATCAGCAAACTGATCACTTCCATCAAATCTGGATCTCCTTTAGACCCTTGTCCCCCTCCCATATTGAGCTCTCTCACGGAGGTTATTACTCCCCCGCTCATGGATTTATGTAATTCCATCTTCCAGACAGGCATTTATCCTGAAATCTGGAAAAAGGCAGTCATCAAGACCCTGTTAAAAAAAACGTCCTTGGACCCCGCGGATTCAGCTAGTTACAGACCGATCGCCTGCCTCCTTTTCCCGGCCAAAATATTTGAAGCAGTTATGAACACACAGCTTTCAGGGTTCATCGACAGACACCAACTTCTAGATGATACCCAGTTCGGGTTCAGGAAGGGCCATAGCACAGAAACCGCCCTGATAACGGCCTCTGACGAGATTAGGACTATAATGGACCAGGGTGGGCCGGCGGTCCTAATACTCCTAGATCTGTCCGCCACCTTTGACACGGTCAACCACTCCATCTTGATCGACCGTGTCACATCCCTTGGGGTCTACTATATTGCCAGGGACCTTATTGCTTCAATTCTGGCCAACCGCACGCAGGTAGTGAAACTGGGCTCCTTCTACTCGCCTACCTTCACCCTTCCGTGCAGGGTACCCCAGGGCTCCTCTCTAAGCCCCACATTATTTAATATATATGTGGCGGATCTGGCGAGGGTGATAAAAGCACACGGGCTGCGCTTAACCACCTATGTGGATGACACCCAATTGGTGTTGGCGGTACATAAGGATGGACCAGCCGTTGCTGCAAGATTTCAGGAGGGGATGGTGGCAATTGGCTCATGGATGTCAAGTAACTGCTTGAAATTAAATTCGGACAAAACTGAGGTGATGACCTTTGGCAACCTCTCACCGGAATGGTCCTCCATCTGGTGGCCCATTGAAATGGGTTCCGCTCCCACTCCGGCTGCCAAGGTCAGAAACCTCTGTGTTATGTTCGATGATAAGCTGTCATTCAAGCACCACGTGAATGCAGTGGTCTCATCCTCCTTCTTTATGCTGAGGAAAATTAAAAAGCTATTGCCATATCTCCCTCCAGCTGCAGGAAAAAAATTGATCACCACCCTCGTTTTATCCAAGATGGATTATGGCAACGCTCTCTTCCTCAACACCCAAGAATACGTCTTAACCAAACTACAATCAGTCCAAAACGCTGCCAGAATTCTGCTCGGCATCCCCAATCACTGCCCCACCTCCTCGTCCATACGTCACCTGCATTGGCTGAGGGTCAAGAGTTGGATAAAGTTTAAGGCACTTTGCATTGCCTATAAAGCCATCCATGACTCAGGACCCAGGTTTCTTAAGGATGCTTTTCGAATATATCTTCCAAACAGATCACTTCGCTCATCCTCCACCCATCTTCTTTTGGTCCAACCAGCCAGAACCACTACCTGGGGAGACAGACGTTTCTTAGTAGCAACCCCCAGGCTATGGAATTCTCTTCCTCTGTTTATCAAAACCAGTCCCATTCTCACCATCTTCCGTAAACTTCTGAAAACCTGGTTATTTATTCAATGATCATCTGGCTGTTTTCTGTGTCAGGAAGTCTGACATGAGCCGAGACACCCTAGGGTAGGGTAGTTGTGCGCAATAAAAATTCCCAAAACATAAACATAAACATACCATGACATCTTTGTTGAACATGTGGTACATTGGTACCGCTATATTGATGATATTGTTTTAATATGGCGTGGCGCCAAACTGCAGGCCAGTGATTTCATTGAACTGATTAACAACAATGCATTGAATCTTGTTTTCACTTCTAACATTAGCCAGGACAATATCTGTTTTTTGGATGTGGAGGTCATAGTCAACAACAACAAACTAGAGACGGTACTCTACAGGAAACCCACAGCAGGTAATACAGTGCTGCACGCTAAGAGTAACCATCCGGCGCCTCTGATACGCAGTATCCCCTATGGGGAGATGCTGCATATCACACGCATTTGCAGCACTGAATCTCAATGTAAGCTAGCTCAAGAGGCCAGTAAACCACGATTTTTGGCCAGAGGACACACAAAGATGGCAGTGGACACTGCCATCCGGAGGGCAAACTCTATCCCTAGAAAGGAGGCTCTGCTTTATAGAAAAACTCAGGTAGCAGGCCCTAAGACGACCAGACAACCTGTCGGGTGTATACTGACTTATAACAGACAGCACCATGCTCTCCGTAAAATTCTTAACAGAAATTGGAACTTGGTTTGTAATGATCCGGTTATAGGCAGTTTGATGACAGTTAAGCCTGAAACCTCTTTCAGAAAAGCACGCTCCATGAGCGATGCCCCGGTTAAGTCTAGTCCGGAGGTGGCAACCAATACAACCTGGTTGCAGGCCAGTAAGGGATTTAGAAAGTGCTCATTGTGTAAGGCTTGCAAACACGGGGTGAGTAGGACAGAATTTACTCTACCTTTTTCGGATATCCCCCCTGCTATCCACAAACAGCTGACGTGCAAGACTGAGTTCGAGGTGTATGTGCTGGAGTGTCCGTGTGGCCTGCAATATGTTGGGAGCACCGAGTTGCAGGTTCACAAACGGATACTCCAGCACATTAGGGCCATCAACACCAGTGACGCCGCCTACCCAGTCGCACGTCATTTTAAGGACCATCATGAGAACAAAAGTCAGCTGCTACAATACTTTGTCATAGATGCAGTTCCACCCCTTAGAAGGGAAGGAAATCATGAGGCCATTCTACGAGCTCTTGAAACAGGGTATATTGTGGAATTAGATTGTAAGTCCCCTCTTGACCGGAACGCTAGCGAAGATTTTCATACCTCTCTCTAGTACATAGAACCCCCTAACACAGCAGCACCTTTGTGAACTGAATAATAAAAATATTTTTTTGAAAACTTCCCCATTACTATAACATCTTGACTAGGCGAAGAACTCAGGTGTTAGCTTATTCCCTTCTCACAGTACAGTGTTTTTTAAACATCTGTTGTTATGGATTTTTAATATAAGAGTTCGCTCTTTCACATTTTCTGATTCACATTGCACATATTTTTGCACATTTTGCACATGTTGTACATTTTGATTGCACAAAAATTGCCTCATGGGCATGGTTGTCTCCAATTCTCTGGATTAGGACTGTTGACAGAAAATTAACCCACTTGGGTCTTATCATCTTTGTACTTTGCTCTGTTTTTTGCACCGCTGATTCCATGTTGCACATATCAGAAATGTATTTTATTATGAATTCATTCTGTGATATTTTTATACGTTTATATTTTTTAAGGATTGCTTCAATTGCTCTCTTTTTTATATAACGTATTTCTATGTGCATTGTCTACTTACAACTGTGTGGTTTTAACATTTGTTTTAACCCATTAGCAGTATTTTTTCCATGCCCATATATCTGGCAACTGTGTTAACCAATCATGTTACAGACTTGTCTGCACTTTGCACTTTAAAATTCGCCTTCTCCTCCTATGGCGTTGTGTGACCAAGGCCTCTGGGTAGGCCAAAACGTTATGCTGGCAGGCTGCTGAAAATCATAATAAAATAATTCTCACCTGCATATCCTAGGTCGGCTCTCGTCTCTCTTTCCGGTGGTGTCCTTGAGTACTAAGGATTTCTGGAAGCGTGGATTCGAGTCTTTGCGGCACATATATATATATATATATCGCCGAAAACTCCTTACAGCTGGTTCGTACCTTCGCAGGACGCAGAACAGAAAGAGCACAAACCACCAAGCTTTTAAAATGCCTTCAGTTTATTCGCCTTCAGTTACAGGTAAATGCTGGCAGCCATGACACCCTACTCCCAATAGCCTCTCTTTATATAGGTCATCACTCTTTTTTCTTTTTTTTACTTTTTTAATTTTTTTAAACCAACATCTGTTTTCTCATTGGCTGAACATCTATCATGTGACATTTTTAAAGTGCTAGACGTAATGTGCAAATATGAGGTCCTATAGACTCTTGATCAAAATTTCATTTTTCAATCTTTGGTTTTTAAACATAAAATTATCTGATTAGGTTAAAAACATGTTCTATAATTGCATCAATGCGCTCACTTGAATGGCAACAGTTAAAACCAAGCAATTCATATGTAAATCTCGACAAACTGTTGTTTGCTAGAATTTCATTCTCAATACATGATTTATAGAGATAATTCCTTTACGGGTATGTTATGGAATTCGAAGTCCCAATTAGCACAGAGTTTTATTAGTACCTTGAGTAGGCTCAGTCCCCCTATGTAATGTGTGCTTTATTATTATTGCATCCTTGAGTAGGAGTAGGAGTTCAGTAAGAAAGCGAAATCACCCTCGTGATGGCGTGCTGTTCAGGAAAGGAAAAGTTCATCTCCGTAGCCGTTTCTCCTCCGACTTCGATTTCGAATTAGTAAACAAAGCTTTATTGTTTTTTTACACCTTACACAGATAAGTGACAAAGCCCTGATTAGAATCCAGGAACAGGTTTCCCTGGATTTTAAACGCGTCGGCATATTTGAGGAGCCAGTAACATCATTTATTGTGTGAACTAGCGATTGCTAGTTTTACAATTAGTTACTTTGTGGTGAAGTTGCCTCCTTTTTTGACTTTGTCCTTAACTGTTTTGGACATTGATTTATTCACTAGATTGTAAATGTACAAATACATATTGTTTGTTTGTATTAAGGATTGTATCTAAGATGTATGTTGTTTATTTTTTCACTAGTAATGATGTGGATTGTCAATATGTGTTTGTAAATTTTGTTGTATATAAGTGTAAATAGTGCTGAATGTATATTTGTTCCTTATCATACACAAATGTGATAAAAAGAATATACAAAAAAGAATTAAATAATTCAAAGGGTATAAATAAAAGTACCCGGAAAAACTAAAAATAATTTTTTGTTTGATCCTTAAGTAGATTTTTTTGAAAGTAAGTATGGTGTGGGCACATTTTGTATTTTTCCTATCTCAGTGCAGCACAACTCATGGACCTTTTATGATACAATATTTTGTATATACTTATTGCATTTTACTGTACAACCATGAGTCATTTTCCAAATACAAAACCAATAACCAGAAAGAAAAAAAGATAGCTTGATAAGCACTTATGTATCTGAAAACACAATACATGTAAAAATGCTTCTCTCAGAACAATTACTAAATGCAGACAGACGCACAGTGTGATTCTAGACAAAAAATATTACACCTTGCATTTGTACCAAAACACATTTACTAGTCTACAAACAGTTAAGTGACTGCACACATTCCATGTATATAACTACTACATTTCAGTGGGCAATCCTGACTCATTTTGCAAATACATAGGCAAATTAATGCATTTTTTGTGCCAAAATTACACCAAAAAAGTGACACAATACAACAACAAAGAGGCACAAGGGGCTTGTAAATCTGCACCAGAGTATATGCAGCAGTGTATGTATACTAACTGTGAAACTGTAGATTTAAAACACAAGTCTGATTATAGACAAAAAACACAATTAATTACTCTTGAAGTTCTAATATGGGTGCACACATTACAGAAATATAATTACTGCATTTTACTGTATAGCCATGAGTCATTTTGCAAATGCATAAACAATTTGCTGCATTATTTGTTCGAACATTGCATCAAAAAAAGTAATGCAATGGCAGCACAAAGATGCACAACAGGCTTGCAAAAATATCCCAGAGAATTTACAATAGTGTATGTATACTTACTGGAAAATTGTAGATTTAAAACACAAGCCTAATTCTAAACAAGCAACACTAATAACTACTCTACAATTAAAAAAGTGACTGCACACATTCTACATTTTTTAGTACTGCACTTTATTGTACAAAGCTCACTCACTAAACACATTAACTTACCAAATGGTTTTATTATAATAGTTATCCAAATGCAGACAAACTCAGAATGTGATTCTACACAATTTAGAAGGATAAACACATTACTCTTACTAAAGACAAAATACACCACATACATTCCCTTACAAATTATGAACTCACCTTTCAAATTGATTTGTAGATTAAGAAGAATGCCAGTCACTTAGCATATATTCTTATACAGAATCCATTTATTTTAGTGTTCGCAGCAAAACTAAAAAATGGCACATTTTCCCTTTCAATTAGCACATATATACATATTAATAACAAATCAAATTGCTTCACACATTAATTCAAAATCAAACACACAGTTCAATTGGTTGAACATTTGAACCCTTTCCAACTCACATAACTTTGAACCCTACCTCCAACACATCATGCAAAAGTCAACTGTCCACAGAGGTCAACAGTTCAGCAGACTGTAAAACACTTCTCTTCAACAAGTTTAGACTCTGCAAAAGGTACTTACTTATAAGAACCAATAAAGAGAAAAGCTCTTGTTAGAACCAACCAACATTTAAAAACATAAGCTTGATAGATATTTGTAAAACATATTTTTATAATTCTTTTTTTCTTGCTTAGGTACGCGTACGGGACGTCTTAGGAACCTCGCACCATACGTTGTCCGGCCGCGCTTGGTACGCATACTGTAAATTTACCGTAAAAAAAAAATAGCCCCTATCACTAATTTTTATTATCCCCTGGACCCCATCCCCTAGGGGCTCAAATAAAACATTGGGGATAATGGGGGGAGCCCCAACGCCCCCACGGTCCCAGCCGGCTCCCCGCGTCCTTCGGGAGCCGGCATTGCTTTTCGTCAGGGAGAGCAGCTTACATGCTGCTCTCCCTGACGAAAAGCAATCTGCTTTCCTATTTGAAAGAGAGAGCAGGCTAACGTGGAAAGCAGTTTGCCTTTCCATTGCAGCGGTCACCATTTATGGCGGAGGCGGCTTGCGCATGCTCCGCGCAATGCCCGCCGGGAATGGAAGTCCTGCTATTGCGGTGGCTGTGTATGCTCAGCGCAAGGCCCGCCGGAAGGGGGAGTTCAGATACAGCGGTGGCCTGCGCATGCTTCGCACTAGGCCCGCTGGGATTCGTAGTCCGGTAACTGCTGCATTTGCGTTTACTCCACGTAGCGCCCCGTTTAGACTGCTGACGGAAGGACAGGTAGGGGGAAGGCTGTTCTGCTTCCAGAAGATTACCAGATGTTTAAGGAAGTATTCAATGACGTCCGAGCGGAAGTGCTTCCTCCACACAGGCAGTATGACTGCCAGATCGACCTAGTCCCTGGAGCTAGCGTACCCAGCGGACATTTATATGCGTTGACAGAACCCGAGAACCTCCACCTGCGCTCCTACTTGGACAAATTGCTGGGTCTTGGTTTTATTAGGCCTTCCAGATCTTTTCTTCATACCAAAAGCCAACGGAGAGCTACGCGTCTGTGTGGACTGTAGGGCCCTCAACGCTATCACCGTTAAAAACCGATACCCCCTGCCACTCATCAACGTATTAATGGAACAAGTTAAGAAGGCCAAGCTCTATACAAAGCTCGATCTCAAGGGGGCATACCATCTTGTACGCATGAGGAGCGGGGATGAGTGGAAGACGGCGTTCAAGATTAGATATGGTCTGTTTGAGTATCTCGTGATGCCGTGCGGGGTCTGTAATGCCCCTGCGGCGTTTCAATACTTTCTAAACAACGTGCTTCGTGAGATACTGGATGTCTATGTTGTGGTGTATATCGATGATATACTCATATACTCGGACACGGCGGAAGACCACATCGGACATGTGGCAAGCATCCTGCGGATCGTACGAGAGAAGTGGTCTTTCTGTAAACTCAGCAAGTGTGACTTCCATGTCACATCAGTGGAATTCCTGGGAGTCACGCTGAGCCCAGACGAGCAGGAAATGGCGGAACGAAAGGTCAAGGCCGTGAAGGATTGGCCTCCTCCTCAGAGCGTCAGGGATGTGCAATGCTTCATCGGCTTCACCGACTTCTACAGGAGGTTCATCGTTGGGTTCTCGGGGCTTGTAGCTCCTATCACCCAGCTGCTGAGGAAATCCCAGTCGTTCGTTTGGACCCCTGAGGCACAGTAAGCGTTCCTTGCCTTGAAACGCGCCTTCATAACCGCTCCCGTTCTGCCCCACCCGGTTCCTGAACAACCTTACTTGGTGGAGGACGATGCATCGGCGGTGGCCCTGGGGGCCATTCTGTCGCAGAGGCATGCAATCACGGGCTTGCTGCATCCAGTGGCCTTCATGTCCGCGGAAGCTTAACGATACCGAAAAGAACTACCACATTGCCGAGAAGGAGCTTCTCGCCATAAAGGATGCGTTTGTGGAGTGGAGACACCTCTTGATGGGGGCAAGACACGTGGTTACCGTATACACGGACCAAAGGAACCTTCAGTTTATGACTGCAGCTAGACTCCTCTCTCCCCGTCAGCTGAGATGGATGATTTTCTTCTCCGGTTTTCATTTCAACATCACATACAGGCCCGGAGTAGTAAACAGGAAAGAAGATGCCCTTTCACGTCAGTCGGCGGTCTCAACGCTTCCGCTCGCGACAGTTGGACCCATTATCCACCCGGCTACTGTGTTGGGGGTGATACAACCCGAGGCATTCCTTAGAGGGGTCCAACTTGGTGTCCAATCCTTGGATGGAGGACCTGGCTGCAATACCACAAGGAGTGGCAGGTGAAGGACGGGATTCCGATGAACGGACGTCGCCTGTTCGTTCCCACGTCAAAGCTTGGGAAACAAGCATTTCGCTGGTGTCACGAATCACCCACCGCAGGGCATCTGGGAGTAGAGAAGACGACTGAGTATATCTACATGCAATTCTGGTGGCCTTCCCTGAGAGCGGATGTCAAGGAGTGGGTCAAGTCGAGCGGTATTTGCGCAGCCATGAAGTCAGATCACCGCCGTCCGCAGGGACTGCTGCAGCCCCTTCCAATGCCCTCTAGGCCTTGGGAGAACATCTTGTTGGACTTCATCGTGGGGTTGCCAGTGGACCAGGGGTGCACTACGATCCTCGTAGTCGTCGATTACCTCACGAAAATGGGGCACTTCATATCCTGTAAGCAAGTGCCCTCCGCAGGACAGCTGGCCAGGATGTTGTTGGAGCATGTGATGCGGCTACATGGCTTGCCAAGCGTGATTGTGTCTGATAGGGGTTCGCAATTCATGGCCCAGTTCTGGAAAACATGTTGTTCTTCCCTACACGGCACGACAGCGTTGTCCACAAGCTACCACCCTCAGACCGACGGACAAACCGAACGCCTTAACCAGTCCTTGAAACAATACCTACACTTCTTCATCGAGCAGGGCAAAGAGTAATGGGTTGACTATCTGTGGCTTGCTGAAGTTGCTTACAACAATGCCACACAGAGCTCCACGAAGGCGTCCCCGTTCTACAGCAACTACAGACAGCACCCACGGTTTCTCCCATTCCTACACCCTGCTAAGCATTCAAGTCTGACGGAGGCGACCAGGAGAGTGGCCCACATTAAGGAAACCCTGCTGCTCATGCAAAGATGTTTGGAAAATGCTAATGCCGCATACAAGGCTTCAGCGGATAAACATCGAAGGCCGGGCCTTTGTACAGGGTGGGGGACTACGTTTGGGTGTCTACCAAAAACCTGCACTTCCGTAGACACAGTGTGTTTCACCCGCGGTTCATAGGACCCTACGGTATTGTGCAATGTATGAGCCCTGTGAACGTGCGGCTGAAACTGCCAGAGCATATGCGCGTCCATCCTGTGTTCCACATCTCTCTGCTGAAACCTTTGACCTCGCTGGGGAGGACGCGTCCCCCGCAGGTGGCAGTGGATGCGGAAAAGGAATACGAGGTTGAGGGCATACGTGATTCAAGGTGGCAGAGGCGTAGACTATGGTACCTGGTGGCATGGACAGGATACGGCCCTGATGAGCAGTCGTGGGAACCGGCATCTGGAGTCCCGGCATCTGGAGTCCCGGCTGGTGGCTTCGTATCACAGAAAGTATCCAGCAAAGGCTGGCCCTGTGGTGAACCCTTGATGGGAGGGGGATGTACTGTCAGACTTCCTTCCCCCTGCCTGTCCTTCCTTCATCGTTATTATATATGGGGTAACCCGAAATGAGTCCTAGGACCTGGGTATCAAGTATTACAGATATGGTGGTCCTAGACATAGAATTCTACACACAAATCTTCAAACAATTTTTAGCTCAGTTATTATTCATACCGGAAATTGATTCCTAAAGTGAAAAAGCAAAAACATAAGAGCCCAAAAACACAGGTGTCCAATATACATACACACAAAACAGATTGTCGTTATTAAAAGTAGAGGAGAGAACTCTACTATTTATTCATAATAAAAATCTCCTCATATGGCAGTACACAAATATACAATATCTACAAATCCAGACAGAAGGGGTTACGGAGAGAAAACAAAAGTGTTTCAGAGTGAAATTCAAGTGCTCGTGCAAAGGATAGAAAGGACCAAGCGGTCAGGGGATATTGATTGGTATGATAACCAAGAAATCTGTTAGCTTAGACGTAGACAGAGCCAGCCCTCAAACGTTAGTTCGTAATGAAGTTTGTAATTGTCTTAGCAAAGGTCCCTTTGCTTAGATGGTTTTTTGATCTTCAAGGAAGGGTTGATGGGCAGGGGCATAAGAGATGCCGGCTCACTGTAGGGAAGAGCTGTTGACGTTTCGACCCAAGGATAAACAGGGCAAATTGTATCCTCATGGACGGGTCTTCATCAGGACGGGACGATGAAGGGGAAAGAGCATAGTTACATTGGATTCATGTAACCCCAGTAGTTAAGTAGGACACCTGTAACACAAATGTAGGGGCTCAGTTTGTTTAAAACCAACAACATGAAGGTTGATGATAAGTACTCCAGAAGCACTCACCCTGTTAGTGGTGTGCCTATATGCCAACTGGACAATTCGTTAAAAGAGAGCCGAGCAAGCGTGCTCTCGAGTACTAGGAGGAAAAATAAAGCCATCAGTGCTGTGTTTCTTACGTAGTGATTTTCAAATACAAAACATAGACTAGACAAAGACAAAAATGAACAATGTGAAGCTAGCTAATTGGACTCACCCTCGCTCAGTCGGCGAAAAGATGATGAGTTGGGTTTCTGTGAAGCAATATACACGCTGTGTCTGTGGACAAGAATGTATAATGGGCTAAGTGGGTCAACAGTTACAAAGTCGGAGTGGTTACATGTAACATCAGGGGATGTTGGTTAGTCATAACATACCTCCTCCGTAGAACTGCGTGGCCTATCAATGGGGCTCTGTCTGTCGATGACTGCTGAGAGAAGCTCGATCAGCGTTAGGTTAAGTACTAGACGTGACGTCAACGTGCACGCTACTGACATATCACGCTATGGCAGGGGCTGTTGCCTAGCAACATACGTGGTGTGGAATAGAAGACAGACTCTAGGCGTCTTAGAAGTTCGGAAAACATAGTAAGCATGGAGGCATTCGCATGCAACGGAACATAATACACATTATATGCCTTATACAGTACATGTTTACAGAGTACATATAAATTATGCATCCGGATAACAAAGTTCCATATATTTACCAACTAAAGTACGAGCATAAACAACAAGTTGAGCAATCAGCCATTGTACAGGGTGGACATTTGTCTAGTTGTTTCTTCGTACTCATTCAGACCCCGATTCACTGTGTCAAATATGTGCATCCATTTGCACTCTCGGAGACTAAGGGTACGGGCAAAGTTCCCACCCCTGATGTTTACCGCTACTTTTTCTAAGATCCACCACCGGAGACTTTCAGGTGGGTGACCGAAGGTCAGAAAATGTTCCACCAAAGGAGCGCCTTGTACTTTGCAGCGTATTCTGCTTACATGCTGCAAAATTCGAGCTTTAACTTTTTGTATGGTCTGGCCCACATACAGGAAATCACACGGGCATTTGATGGCATATATGACACCCGTCGAGTTGCAGTTCGTTTGGTGGCGTAAGGTGTGGGTGTAGTTGTTGTGTGTACACTGCTTGATTTCCAGAGTCAAAGGGCAGGCCTTGCACCCACCACATTTGTAATGGCCGACCACTGGTGGGGTGTTCCACAGAGTTGTTTGTGAGTTGCTTGGTCTGCTATGTAGTAGGGATTGGACAACATAGTCCCTGACGCTTTTCCCTTTCCTAAAAGCATGCATAGGGGGTTCTGGGATCCCTATCTCATCTGCCACAAGATGCCAATGACTATTTATAACTCTCTTAATATCATTGCTCCTGGTGTTAAAGGTAGTCACACAGGTCATTCTAGTGTTGGTGTCCTTGTCTTTGGTTTTAGGCTCAAGGAGAAATTCTCTGTGGCAAAACCATGCCTTCTTGCGAGATTTTTTGAGCAGTCTACGGGGGTATCCTCTGTCTGCTAGTCTTTCAATGAGTAAAGATGATTCTGTGAAGTAATCCACCTTGACTCTGGAAATCAAGCAGTGTACACACAACAACTACACTCGAATTTTGCAGCATGTAAGCAGAATACGCTGCAAAGTACAAGGCGCTCCTTTGGTGGAACATTTTCTGACCTTCGGTCACTCACCTGAAAGTCTCCGGTGGTGGATCTTAGAAAAAGTAGCGGTAAACATCAGGGGTGGGAACTTTGCCAGTACCCTTAGTCTCCGAGAGTGCAAATGGATGCACATATTTGACACAGTGAATCGGGGTCTGAATGAGTACGAAGAAACAACTAGACAAATGTCCACCCTGTACAATGGCTGATTGCTCAACTTGTTGTTTACGCTCGTACTTTAGTTGGTAAATATATGGAACTTTGTTATCCGGATGCATAATTTATATGTACTCTGTAAACATGTACCGTATAAGGCATATAATGTGTATTATGTTCCGTTGCATGCGAATGCCTCCATGCTTACTATGTTTTCCGAACTTCTAAGACGCCTAGAGTCTGTCTTCTATTCCACACCACGTATGTTGCTAGGCAACAGCCCCTGCCATAGCGTGATATGTCAGTAGCGTGCACGTTGACGTCACGTCTAGTACTTAACCTAACGCTGATCGAGCTTCTCTCAGCAGTCATCGACAGACAGAGCCCCATTGATAGGCCACGCAGTTCTACGGAGGAGGTATGTTATGACTAACCAACATCCCCTGATGTTACATGTAACCACTCCGACTTTGTAACTGTTGACCCACTTAGCCCATTATACATTCTTGTCCACAGACACAGCGTGTATATTGCTTCACAGAAACCCAACTCATCATCTTTTCGCCGACTGAGCGAGGGTGAGTCCAATTAGCTAGCTTCACATTGTTCATTTTTGTCTTTGTCTAGTCTATGTTTTGTATTTGAAAATCACTACGTAAGAAACACAGCACTGATGGCTTTATTTTTCCTCCTAGTACTCGAGAGCACGCTTGCTCGGCTCTCTTTTAACGAATTGTCCAGTTGGCATATAGGCACACCACTAACAGGGTGAGTGCTTCTGGAGTACTTATCATCAACCTTCATGTTGTTGGTTTTAAACAAACTGAGCCCCTACATTTGTGTTACAGGTGTCCTACTTAACTACTGGGGTTACATGAATCCAATGTAACTATGCTCTTTCCCCTTCATCGTCCCGTCCTGATGAAGACCCGTCCATGAGGATACAATTTGCCCTGTTTATCCTTGGGTCGAAATGTCGACAGCTCTTCCCTACAGTGAGCCGGCATCTCTTATGCCCCTGCCCATCAACCCTTCCTTGTAGATCAAAAAACCATCTAAGCAAAGGGACCTTTGCTAAGACAATTACAAACTTCATTACGAACTAACGTTTGAGGGCTGGCTCTGTCTACGTCTAAGCTAACAGATTTCTTGGTTATCATACCAATCAATATCCCCTGACCGCTTGGTCCTTTCTATCCTTTGCACGAGCACTTGAATTTCACTCTGAAACACTTTTGTTTTCTCTCCGTAACCCCTTCTGTCTGGATTTGTAGATATTGTATATTTGTGTACTGCCATATGAGGAGATTTTTATTATGAATAAATAGTAGAGTTCTCTCCTCTACTTTTAATAACGACAATCTGTTTTGTGTGTATGTATATTGGACACCTGTGTTTTTGGGCTCTTATGTTTTTGCTTTTTCACTTTAGGAATCAATTTCCGGTATGAATAATAACTGAGCTAAAAATTGTTTGAAGATTTGTGTGTAGAATTCTATGTCTAGGACCACCATATCTGTCCTTCCTTCATCAGTCTAAACGGGGTGCTCCGTGGAGGAAACGCGAGTGCAGCCGTTACCGGACTACGAATCCCGGCAGGCCTAGCGCGGAGCATGCGCAGGCCACCCCTGTATCTGAACTACCCCTTCTGGCGGGCCTTGCGCTGAGCATACGCAGCCACCGCAACATCAGGACTTCCATTCCCGGCGGGCATTGTGCAGAGCATGCGCAAGCCGCCTCTGCCATAAATGGCGACCGCAGCAATGGTATGGCGTCGGATATTGACGCCGGACGCCGACGAATCTTGCTCCTAGGAGAGGCGCACTGCTTTGCGTCTGTCTTCTTTTCCCCTGGTACCTTCAATTGGAATTGGGCTGCAAGGACGAGTTGCAGCTTCCTCGTGGTCTCTTTCACTGGTGAATTACTCTTGAGTGCTGGGGCCGGCATTCAGTGATAAAAACCCGAGTGGGTTTTTTTCATCATCCACTCTGAATAACTACTGGCTCCTAATTCAGGTGAAGAGGTCATGCGGGCCTTTTCCGTTTTGTCCCTTTCACCTCATAGTGCGCTTTGCCACCTGGCGGTGAGTTAACCATTGGTGAGCATAGCATTTGCCAAACTTAGCAACACCATTCCTAACGGGCGGAACTCGAGCGGCATTGTCGGCAGCTAATTAGCACAGTGTCCTCCATTGGAGAGCTGTAAGGACCGGCGCTCATGCGGAGGACGGTTGGTCCCTGGTAATCGCTCGGCTTTGTCGGCCGAGGGGGTTCCGCTAGGATTTGCTGCCTGGTTACTGGTATCGTTATACTTTTCATTATTACATTGGTTCTTTGGGTGAAGCTAACCCATTCTCTGTGAATGCAATAGACTGCCTAATTGCATAACTATGTCTCTTGTTTGGACTGGCTAACAATCCCTTCTCTTATCACATTGGATGTCTAGTGAATAACCAGGCGTTCCTCAAGCTTCAAAACAAGGAACAATGACATAGCTTGTTACCTTTTGTTACAGGTACAATGTGCAGTCAATAGTATTATAGAGGTTAAAAAGACTTAGAAACGTGAAGGTATTAACCTGTGTTCGTCTCATTACAGGTCTCCCTCCCTGCTGTTCCCTTCCTTTCCTTCCCTCACTTGATCCTTCCAATGACCTGTGCCATTGCGGCTCATTTAGGCTTGGTTAGGTCAAGAGGTGGAACCCTATTGTTGTCAAACCGATCCTGGGGACAGAAGAGGATTACACACCCAACATCTAAACACATAAACTTGATAAATATGTGAAAAGTATTTTTCTTTTTCTTGCTTAGGTACGCATATGGGCTGACTTAGGAACCTTGCACCATACGTCGTCCGGCCGCGCTTGGTACACGTACTGTAAATTTACTGTAAAAAAAAGCCCCTATCACTAATTTATTTTTATTATCCCCGTGGACCCCATCCCCCGTGGCTCAAATAAAACGTTGAGGACAGTGGGGAAAGCCCCAACGCCCCCACGGTCCCAGCCGGCTTCCAGCTTCCTTCGGGAGCCGGCATTGCTTGTCGTCAGGGAGAGCAGCTTACATACTCCTCTCCCTGACAAAAAGCAATCTGCTTTCCTATTTCAAAGAGAGAGTAGGTTAACCTGCTCTCTCTTCCAAATAGGAATGCAGTTTGCTATAGTAGGGTGGGAACCGCGAGGCTCCCGCCCTGCCATAGCAAACAGCAGTGTCCAGGGGGTAGGAGCCAGCCCTGGGGGGTGGCGGTCCCCAGGACCATCAAAGGCCCCAGGAGGGGGGCCGCGTGGCCCCCTCCCATCATTTGTAAAGCCCCGAGGGGGTGGTGGTCCCTGGGGCTGGGGGGTCCATCAAGGACCCCCCCCAATTTAAATATTAGAGCCCCGGGGAGGTGGCGGTCTCCGGGGCTGCGGGGGGCCGTGAGCCCCCCATACAAAATATTAAAGCCCCAGGGGTGGAGGTTTGGGCCCCCCATTATTATTTTAAAAAAAGAAGCCCCTGGGGGTGGCGGTCTCCGGGGGCTAAAAAATAAAAAATATGCACATATCTTTTTTATCGGCAGGGTACGCGTACCTACACGTACCCTGCGATATTTAAAAAAAAAAATGTTTTTGGGGTCTTAGGGTCCTTGTAGGACCCCTTAAGCAGGCCTAGCGGGTCAGGGTGTTTCTATCCTGCCCCCTTTCCGCGTTTTTCGTGTTTATTTTTCTGTTTTCTTGTGCCATGGTTCTACCGAGGCACAAGATGGCTGCCAACACTTCCTGGTTTGGAGTGTTGACAGACAGTTTTTAGCCAATTAGCATGCAGCTCGTGTTCGTAATGGTACGCTTACTGTCCTCGAACGGTACGCGTACGGTACAACTTCGGATATATATCTATGATATTACTTTTGCTTTTCTAAGGAACTACTGAACAGATCTACACCATTGAACAAAAGGCATAATCTGCGAACCAAACTCTACCTTTTTGCCAAATTTGGTGTAATTCCGTTCAGCATTTCGGGCTGTAGCCTCACTTAGGGAACCCTACGGAAAATTGCATGGGGAAAACATGTTTTGGGACCCACCTTTTTTCTCGGCCCCCGCTTCACGAATCACCCCGAAACTTTCAGGGTAAGAGCAGAGTGGAGCGCCTCATCTTCTTTGACCGGCGCCAAAGTTATTCTAAACAGAATGTTGCGGATTTTGCTATGGACACTAGGCCCTAACTATAACTACCGACTGGCGACTGCTAGTAGGTAATATATATATATCTATATGCTGAGTCGCGGTAATCGTATTTATATATATATATATATATATATATATATATATATATATATATATATATACATATATATACATATATATACATATATATACATATATATATATATTCACTGAAAAAACCCAAGGTTATAGACCATATATAGTTAGGGAATAGCATTTACAAAACCTTATTTTACTCGCACAAAACCATTGAAATTCGCATATATAGTTAGTTGCACTAACTATATATCGCGCACCCGCAATCCACTGCTGATCATGTCACATATTACATCATTCATGACATGGTCAGTGACATCACTGATGACATCACTGATGACATCTCAAATGACATCACTGATGACATCACTGATGACATCTCAAATGACATCACTGATGACATCACTGATGACATCTCAAATGACATCAATCAGAAATCAGAACTCCTCAAAAGTAACTTACTTTCCATGACGTCAAAGGATGTCCTATGAACAGCTTATACTCTGTTGTGCTGTTATTATTTTCTGCCCGCCACTTTCTGAAAGATAAGCTCTATCGTTTTAAGAAAAATGAGACATACAAAGCAATTTAAAACAGCACACTAAATTACAACAACACCTAGAATCATTATAATCCAGTTACCTACCCTAAATTCTCACTTCTGAAAACAAGTCAAAAGGCAACATTGCTTCATAGTCAAATTCTAATCATTGCCGAAAGACCAGCCTTTTTTAAATTTGTGGACAGCATTGCAGACTTACATTACCTCTACTCCTTGTTTTGATCTGCTGCTTGAATTAGCTTATTAAAACAAACAGTTTTCGCTCTGTACTACACTTATCCACAAGGCCATAGAGAGTAGGAGCCATTAGAACCTCTTGAAATTCCTCTGAACAAATCCCGAGATTCCTTCCCTAAGATTTTGGTTGTAAGAACACCAGGTAAGATTTTTGAAGGTGCAAAGGCAATCTTTTTTTGAAAGTTTCCAGATTTTAAATAAGCTGTGTAATGTCCTGAAGTTGTTGAAGGACCGTCATGATATATAATTGCTGTAGTTACAAAAGTCCTTCCTGATATTGACAACTGCGAAGCCACAAAATTTTTAATTAAAGTTGTCAATTTTGTTCCATCAGGCCTACATCGTTGGAACATTAAAATGACATACTGGCCATAACTTCGTATAATTTACGTGGACAGCATTGCAGACTTACATTGGCTGCACTCCATGTTTTGATCGGCTGCTTTTACTAGCTTATTGAAGGATACTGATTTACTGTCAGGCAAAGTTAAATATATAAACCTTTCTGAGTCTACACTAGTAGTACTTTATAGCCTACAATTCTCGCAATCATTCTGCCATTGATAAGAAAGGCCAAACAGATAATCTACATCTACACCTTCATCTTGCAATACATCAAGCATGTACATTAAAAACTCCTGACAATCCTGCTGAATATTTTGAGAGAATTGCGTTTGACCTGAACATTTGTCTAACAGATTACGAATTTCAGACACACTTTCTACTCTTGTTCTATCTGCGCTACATTTCTCTAACACAGAATTCAACAAACAGCATCAACTTTGTTCTGAATTGATCACAATCTGTTCTTTTAAAGTGTCTAGTGAAAAGACAACATTAACCACTACATTAGCATAGCAGTTGACACCAGAACTACTTTCAAATTGAAAACCAACAACATCTTCAACAGATTTCATTTTCTTTCTGCTTACAATTTTCGGTTCATCGACTTTTGGTCTTTTTGCTACAACCTCCCTACTATTACTGATATTTCTTCGTTTCCGGCCTACCACACGTTTCTCAAACAAAGGATATTGAGGCAAATGTGGCGCATACTCTCTTCTTAACCTATTGTATTCCTTAACACAATCTAGATCGGCACAAATGTTTGTGACATCACAGTCAATCAAGTACAATCCTAATAAAGTTCTGACTCGTGACAATGCTACATAAGCCATACCCTCCTTGAACACAGAGCTGCCAATATTCACCAAAGCAGTGTCTACACTTAAACCTTGCGATTTATGGATTGTCACTGCATATGCCAAGCAAACAGGAAACTGCTTACGGCGAACATATAAGTCTTTTACAAGCAAAAACCTAGCTGTGCAACGACCAATTAGCTGTACTTCCTCAATGCCATCAAATTTAATTTTTAAAAATTCTATTCCATCTTTATTTCTGTATTTCTCAAAATCAACAACATTACCCATTGATCCATTTACCAGACCTCTTTCAACATGTAAATTCCTTCTCAAAATGATACGGCAATTTAAGCACACATTCAGAGTCTTTTCAAAACCAGCAGTTTTAGATATAGTCTTCTCTAATGAATCCAATTTAGATTTCAAATTCTCAGACAAAATAATTGTTGCTCCCATATGCTCTATTCTGTCAATAGCTTCCAGTTTCACAATCTCTTGGTTTTCTAAATTCAACATTTTGTTGTTGAAGATGGAACATTCTGCAAGAGTTGGCATCAAAAATATTCCAGATTTCTTCTCAGTAATTTCTGAAAAATATCCTCTGGCAGAACGTCTTCTTCTGGATACAAATTTGATAGTAATCGTGCATGTAAAGCTTCTTTCTCACGCTCGGTCACTTTCCCAATTCTAACATCTTGTAGAATATTCTTGTAATCTTCATCCTTCGCCTGACGCATATTTTCACGCAGCTCAGCATAATTGAAGTTTAACCATATGTTAACGTTGCCAATGCTCCCTAGGCACTTCCTGGTATCTTCATGCGTAAGCAGTTTAAACACTGGTTGTCCTTTCACTGGTGTCAGCTGCAGAAGATCACTGAAAACAATGATGTGTTTGCCACCAAATAACGCATCATACTCTGTTTTAAGAACTTCCTGCACTCTTAAATGCACAAAGGCAAGCATGACATTGGAAACCATGCTTACTTCGTCAATGATAAGAAGTTTCATCTTCTTCAGGACTCTAGATACTTCACAACAAGCATCTCCAGATAACTTGTGGTATTGTAATTTGTTATCATGCTCCACTGGCAGCATCAGTAGCCGATGCAAAGTAATACCTTTAATATTATGTGCTGCCAGACCAGTTGGAGCGGTCACAACACAAGACAGCGATGACTCAGTTCTTTTCTGCAGATAACATGAAATTGTTTTAATGAGGAAACTTTTTCAAGTTCCTGCTTCTCCACTCACGTACAGTCTGACAGGCTTCAACGACGTACATGAGCACTCTTTCTTCTCATGACTTAATCCATGCTCAATTTGTTTGGTAACTTCGTCATATATTTTCCTCTGCTCAACGTTGAGTTGTCTTTCCAAATCTTCTAAGTTAACCGCATCCTCCTGAGCAAGTGCCATGGCTCTTTCCACTTCAATCATGGCAGTGGCAGCTTCATTTTTGATAACTGGTTCTCCTAGTGGATCCTGACTCAATGAAACCGAACTCTGACTGTCCTGAGAACTGTCTCTAGCAATCTCAGCTGCAATTGTTGCTTCCTGCTCGATTTCTGCATTCAACATTTCTAGATATTTTGGAAAAACAGGACATTCTATGGACTCCTTAGCTGCATTGAAAGAGTCTTCGTAACAGAGGAAATCTCCAAGCAGTTCCTCTTCTGCACGCCAAGGCTTGAAAAGTTGCAAAAGAGCTAAATAGAAAAACTCTTTTCTTTCTGGAGATTCGCAATTCAATTTTCGATAATTTACCAATTGACATTTTCTTTGCTTGACCAGAAATCCCTCACTTCCAATTACAGCATACACTCCTTTATCAATATCTTCTTTGATGTTCCTCTTGAAAATGTAATTTTGTAGAACCTCATACAGACAAACATTCTCCAGGTGACTGCTTCTATTTGGATAATATGTATCCAACATGTTGGTCTTCAAAATATCTGTACTGCTTGGCTCCTTCTCCGCCAAATACTCAATTTCCCGTACAGGTTTCAGAACTCGATTACGTGTTGCAGCAAGACCAAGACTCGCCCAAATGATATTCCTAGATTTGGCATAGAGACTTGCTGAAGATAACCGGTCAGAACATTCGTAAGCTCCGATTTCTCGATGCGACAACATCTTCAGACTGAAACTGTACAACTTCTTGCTGAGGCTCTTTTCATGGGAAATATCCTCCCACATATCCTTCAGTTCTGGCTTTTCTTTTTTTGTGATGTAAGACGTCACATACCGAGCCACAGCCATACAGTTGTCAGCCACAAACTGTATATCCATGTTAGCATTCCACATGGACAAAATCACTGGGTTGTAGTCGTTAATGTACTTAGACTCTTCGTTTCTTTTCAAATTGTATGTGTTTTTGGGTGATTTCCTCATCACATTATGTCACAGCGAAGACATCAAATTGTTCACTCTTCCTTTAGATATCACCGATCGTGGAAATCCAAAACGACATTTTGTATAGTACTTGTTCTTGTTTCTGAATTTACGATGACAGTACTTTCCACAACGATGGCTTTGAAACCGTAAAACTTGTTCTCTTAGACTTTTGTCTTCCTTTGTCTTTGGAACAGCACACGTAGAATACTGTTCTATGAAATTCATCACTAAGTCATCCGGATCTGTTCCAAATTTGGATGCATCTTTGATCCATAGTAGCATATGTATATGAGGAGCACCTCGTGCTTGATACTCCTTTCTCCAGAATAAATCCAACACCTCTCCAAGAGGTGGATTTTTCTTGTTCGTGATGAAAGACATCATAGCTTCAAATCTATGATTGAAGTACCTGCATACATTCACTGGATCCAAAGAGCACAGTTCTCCGGGTGTCTTGAATTCAATATTTTCAATGTTTCCATTTGCCTCTCGTAGAAATTCAAGTAAGTCTTCCCAGCCATACTCAGCACAGCTGAGAGTGAGGAACCATGTGGGAGTTCCTAAGTACCTCAGCATACATTTTAAGTCACCATGACGACGGTACCAATACTCATTAGTACCACGCTGACATGCCATCAGATTAATCAGGTGAGAATCCAAAATATTGTCTTGCACATTGACTTTATCCATAAAGTTCCTTGCTGAGATATTTCGCAGTTGTACATCACTTTTCAGGATGTGATTCACTGCATAAGACAGTCCAGACAGATCACTTTCAAACAATAGATGAAACAAATAGGGAATGCATTGACAAAACCTAAGATCTTCTGCATACAATCGTAAAGTCCGGTATTCAGAAGCAGGAATTTGATCAGGTCGCTCATCATATCGTCCTCCTCGACCTGTGGGAAATAACTGTGGAAAACACCGAGCTTCCAAACTTTCCTCCCAAACACTAATGGGACTCCCTTTGGCTTGTTTCATTTGAAACAACTCAATAGCATTCCCCATGACTTCCTTGGAATGCAAAGGATGAACACTATAATGTTCATATATTTCTTCATTTTTAGAAGCTTCTACTTTCTCAATTTGCACAGCACACAATTCGCTGTCCTCTTCTTCACTTACTTCCTCTTCTGCAGTACATACATTCTTGTAGTACTCATTATTTTTTATCAAATACAATGTTGCCTTTTTGACTTTCCTAACATCCACTAAATCTTGCCAGATTTTCTTACTCTTTGTCGGAACCCCATTAACTAGGATAACTAGAGGTTCCTCTTCCACTTTCTCTACTCCAATTGTATTAATGTTTTTCTTCAAATCTAAAGGCAAATTAACAACTCTTCCCTTTAATCCTCTCTGTAAATCTGATGGAGGCAATTTCCCTGTCTTTGGCTCCATTCGTACAATAGCTTGAAAGGGATGGACACTATGAATCAAAATAGATTCATAAGTATTTAAATCCTTCAATTCAGAAGGAATGTCAACCAATTCCAGATTATTATGAACCGCTCTAGCAGGCATCCGGTTTTGGTTTAATTTCTTCAAACAATAAGTACACATACGTTGGTCCGATCCCAAATCAAAACGATTTTCTACCATCAAGTATGTGCCAAAATCCTTCCATTCACTATTGTTTTCCATTTCACTTTTTGCATATAAATCCACTAACTTAGTCTGATTCTTATAATAAGTCCGTCGACAACACACACAATTGAAATTAGGCCTCTCACTTGATTTCACCTGTAAGTTGAAAATTTTCTTGTGAAACTTATCTATATTAGAAATCAGTACACTCTGTTCCACATTACCTTCTTCTACTGGGTCAATTTCAACATTGTTCTCTTCACCAGCAAAGTATAAGCATTGTTTAAGCATAATTGCCGGACTCTTAGCATAATACAACATTCTAACTAATTTCCTCACTTTATTATGATGCACTGCTAGCATCTTGAAATGATGAAAAACACTCTGGCATACTCTCCTGGAAAGACAAGCCAGTGAATGACCATGCAAACCTGTCACTTCTCTCACTCTGCAAGGATCTAATTCTTGCAACAACTTCATTTTCTGTTTTAAACTTTTCTTATTAAATGTACGAACAAAATCACAAAGCAAATTGATGGAATTCTGTCGCACACTGCAAATAGAACTACACTTCCAGATGTACACTGGTCCCTTAGGACGTCTCCCTAAAACCTCATCACCTAACACCTCTTCTGCATCTGCAGACACAAGTTTTTCTTTTTCAACCGGACAACCATCTTTTACCTCATATGCTCGACCACTGGTGTCAACTGCATGCACCAAATCATTGTCCTGGAAGTAACTCTCCTCATTGAAAAATGCCTCACAACTTGAACTATGCATCCATTCTCCTGAGAAAACTTCACAAAAATTAGTATGATTAACTACTCTCTTCCATCTACTATTTGATTTGAAATCATAAATTACCTTGTTTAGTTTCCTAATTCTATTTATTACCAAAATAAATAACTTTCGCTTAATTTCGAAAGCCTGATCAATAATTTTCTCTACATTTTTCTTTCTCTTATAAAAAGCCACTTTCTGTTGACCTTTCTTAAAATTTTTTAACAAATTGCCAATTATCCTGTTGCGGAACATTCGTCTACGAATGTCTCTAAACAGATTTTTCCTTCTACTACCATGCACAGAGTTATCTCCTGCTCTAGCAGTTACATTTTTGAGGGACCTTTCCTTCCCGTTTAAATTGGCTCTCTTCTTCTGAACTAAAACATGTTCTCTAGTGATACTTTTTCGTCGGCAAATGTTTCTTAAAAAAGATTTTGTTGTCTTACCCGGAATTTTTTTGGTGACTTCACAACTTTTAATTCTAGAGAACTGCTGCAAAGGTCCATTATCTCCATTTTTATCAAGGTGCAGTGTAAGTCGCTTTGCTTCTTTTTTTTTTCTTTGCCTTGAGGGCATGTTTGAATTTTTAAGAATATTTTGAGTGAATCTGTGGAAAATGTATTTAAAAAATGTTATTAAATACTATTACCAAACAGTAAATCAATAACAGTAAGCAAACAATTGAATTGAAGGATTTTGCAACATACTTGATGGTAGAAAATAGCAATGGAATGGAATGCTTCAACATATGACCTGAGCTCTGTTATATGTTAATCTCAACTAATTTCGAGACTCTATTTCTATTTAGAGATTGTTCCAGAACAGACATTGTTCATGTTATTGTTATTGACTTAAAATTGCCAAGCACACATGAAGGCATATTTACTAGACCCTTGCATCAGGGGGAAGTGACTTAAAATTACCAAGCACACATGAGGGCGTATTTACAAGGACCTTGCACCAGGGGGAAGTGACTTCAAATAGCCAAGCACACATGGGGGCGTATTTACAACGCCCTTGCACCAGGGGGAAGTCATATGAAATTGCCAAGCACACATGGGGGCGTATTTACAAGGCCCTTACACCAGGGGGAAGTGACTTAAAATGGCCAAGCACACATGGGGACATAATTACAAGGCCCTTGCACCAGGGGGAAGTGACTTAAAGTTGCCAAGCACACATGAGGACGTATTTACAAGCCCCTTGCACCTGGGGGAAGTGACTTGAAATGGCCAAGCACACATGGGGGCGTATTTACAAGGCCCTTGCACCAGGGGGAAGTGACTTAAAATTGCCAAGCACACATGAGGACGTATTTAAAAGGCCCTTGCACCAGGGGAAAGTGACTTGAAATGGCCAAGCACACATGGAGGCGTATTTAGAAGGCCCTTGCACCACTTATGCATCGCTTTTGACATTGACACTATGGAGCACCATGGGGCATAAACAGCGCAGATGCATCATGCATCTATTCCATAAAAAACACGCATTGCAAGAGTCATATCGCAAGTAAATAAATTCTTATAAATTTAAAAAGAATTCCTTTTCCTTAAAAACGATTTTCTGATCATAATTTGAAAACACAGCACCAGGGGGAAGTCACATAAAATTGCCAACCACACATGGGGCCGTATTTACAAGGCCCTTGCACCAGGGGGAAGTGACTTAAAATGGCCAAGTACACATGAGGGCGTATTTACAAGGCCCTTGCACCAGGGGGAAGTGACTTGAAATGGCCAAGCACACATGGGGGCGTATTTACAAGGCCCTTGCACCAGGAGGAAGTCACTTAAAATGGCCAAGCACACATGGGGACATATTTACAAGGCCTTTGCACCAGGGGGAAGTAACTTGAAATGGCCAAGCACACATGGGGGCGTATTTACAAGGTCCTTGCACCACGGGGAAGTGATTTGAAACGTGCAAGCACACATGACGGCGTATTTACAAGGAACTTGCAACAGGGATAAGTGATTTAAAAATGCCAAGCACACATGAGGGCATATTTATAAGGCCCTTGCACCAGGGGTAAGTGACTTAAAATGGCCATGCACACACATAGGAGAGTATTTACAAGGCCCATACACCACTTATGCATCGTTTTTAACATTTACAATGTGGAGCACCATGGGGCAAAAACAGTACAGATGCATCATGCATCTATTCAACAAAAGCAACGCAATGCAGGACTCACATCGCAAGTAAATAAATTCTTATAAATTTAAAAAGCATTCCTTTTCCTTTAAAACGATTTTCTGATCATAATTTGAAAACACAGCACAGCTCCTATGTAGAAGCACACCTTGTCAGTACTAATACTTCACATTATCTACAATTACAATTTGTAAAAGAATGCAATAGCTTTTTGGAAAACATAATGCAAACACTTCACACAAAACATCATTTTAAATGCACAACTGGCTTCCTTATTTTCTCCAAAAAGCATACTAGTCTCTTTCTAAAATAAAGGAACCATATCTCACCTTACCAAATGCTTTTTGAATTTAAAAACAGTCTCAGATGCCCTTGCACCAGGGGGAAGTGACTTAAAATTGCCATGCACACATGGGGGCGTATTTACAAGGCCCTTGCACCAGGAGGAAGTGATTTGAAATGGCCAAGCACACATGGGGGTGTATCTTCAAGGCCCTTGCACCAGGAGGAAGTGATTTGAAATGGCCAAGCACACATGGAGGCGTATTTAGAAGGCCCTTGCACCACTTATGCATCGCTTTTGACATTGACACTGTGGAGCACCATGGGGCATAAACAGCACAGATGCATCATGCATCTATTCCATAAAAAACACACATTGCAAGAGTCACCTCGCAAGTAAATAAATTCTTATAAATTTAAAAAGCATTCCTTTTCCTTAAAAACGATTTTCTGATCATAATTTGAAAACACAGCACAGCTCCTATGTACAACCACACCTTGTCAGTACTAATACTTAACATTATCTGCAATTACAATTTGAAAAAGAATGCAAAATCTTCTTGGAAAACATAATGCAAACACTTGACTCAAAACATCATTTTAAATGCACAGCTGGCTTTCTTATTTTCTCCAAAAAGCATACTAGTCTCTATCTAAAATAAAGAAACCATATCTCACCTTAGCAAATGCTTTTTGAATTTCAAAACAGTCTCAGAAACACACCAATTTTTCTTTAACAGAACAAAAGGTATGCACTCCAGAGGCTGCAACCAAGAAAGGCACAGAAATGCTGATATTCATCACACATATCTCTCATGTCAGCCAATCAAAACTCTTCCCTCACTTTTTTCAAATCAACACCCTTCCCCCCTCTGCCCTTTCTGCCCTTTTTCCATAGCAAATACCTCCTGCCAGACCACTCATGTTTACAAGTTCACACAACAATGTTTCAAATGAACTCTGAACTCTCAGTACACCTGCTAATCCACTGCAATCTTTCATAAAATCATTTTTCTTAACCATTCAAATTACATCTTTCAAAGAACACATCCATGCACCCTAACTTTCTGTTTTCAGCAATGGAAATCCACCAATCATTGCTAATGAACCATTAGCACTGAAACTCCACAGTTTTTTTTCTTTACAAACTCCTACTGCTTCAACTGCCATTTCATTCCCACACTCCATCTGACTGCAGCAGAACCTCCTCTCGCCATGTTTTCTGTCTGGATTCTTGGACATAGCTATATCCACTGGGCTCACAGGTATGCTGATAACAGAAATTTACACAACCTCAATTTTCAAAATGTGGATATCAAATGGATTGGGCAAAGAGGATTGAGATGTCACCAATTGATACCATTGGTGAAAACCTTTTTGCATTTGCCAAACCCTGACCTCATAATAGTGCACTGTGGAGGAAATGATTTGGGCACTTTGACTGGGGTAGGTCTGGAAATGGTCTTAAAGGACACCTTTGAGCAATTAATGGCACTTTTCCCTCAAACTGCCTTGGTATATTCCAATATATGCCAAAGACAGAAATGGAGGTGGTCCAATCAATTTTGTCCACAAATTGAGAAAGCGAGGAAGCATGTAAATAAGTCTGTTTCAGCTTATATGAGAGACCATGGAATGGGCGCCATCTACAACAATAACTTGCGTTACTACATGCAAGATATCTACAGAGGAGATGGTGTGCACTTCTCAGATGAGGGCAACAGAGTTTTCATACAAAATTTAAGACTGTGTATTGGTACCTACTTATAAGTACCTAGAACTTACACAGAACACAAAAGCTCTTTTCAGAGCTACCTTAACTATAATTAGTCTTTCCAAATTTCGAATGTACCTTTTTTCACTAATTTTCACTTATGTTCGCCTCCCGGTTCCCTACCCGGTTCGCGTACCGGCAGCTAACCGCGCGAAAAATTCATTTTTTTTTATTCCAACATATATGAGCCTCCTCAGCCACCCTCAGCAAAACCTAGGGGGTCAGGATACGTCTCCCGTGCCCCCTTACACCCATTTCCCACATTGTTTTTCCTCCATCTTGTGATTTAATTAAAACGAAACACAAAATGGCGAACTCCCGTTACGCTACCGGTGAGTGACCCGGTTTGCGTACCAGGAAGTGCTTCTACCGCGAAAAATCAATTTTTTTTTATTTGCCCCACAGGACCCTCTAATAACCCTAACATCATTCCTGGGGGTCAAGAGGGGTCTACCTTGCCCCCTTTCATTAAATTCCCCCTTCGTTTTTCTCCTCCTCTTGTCTCTCGATCCTACTGCGAGACAAGATGGCGGCCGGTCCGGACTGTTTAGAATGTTGACAGACACCGGAGAGCCAATCAGCTTTGCTTCGCGAAGTTCCGTTACGCGTCAGGTACGTGAACCGGAGCGCTGTCACAGATATATCTGTTTTTTTAAACGTTAATTTCTCAAAATCCTCTGGAGCACATATATTGAGACATAGCAAAGGCACGTCAGGCAAACCATATCTACAATTTTGCCAAATTTCGTGTAAATCCATTCAGCCGTTCGAGCTAAAAGTGAGTCCAACCGCCCTATGGAAAACTCAATGTTAAAAGCGCGTTTTGGGACCCCCCTTTTTTCTCGGCCCCCCCTTGACGAAACCCCCCCAAATTTTTAGGGGCTGCTCAGAAACAAAATGTGCAATTTCTCTGAAAATTTCAGCCAATTCCGTCCACAAACGCCAAAGTTATTCGACATAGAATTTTCAAAAATCCCATAGGAAAAAATCCTCACTATATATACCTACTGGCGATATATATATATATATATAGATACGATTACCGCGACTCAATTTTTATTTCCTGCTGATTACATCGACGCGTTTCAACAGCTTTGCGCTGCCTTGTTCACGATGTGGACAAATCATGTGGACAAATCATCTGTTTCAGATAAAATAGGCAGTTAGAAAGTAAACATGGGCGACATACTAGACGCAAACACAGAATAAGTACAGTGCAACACAAGCGGCCATCTTTCAACATTTGGTTAAAAGATAACTATCATTTAAAATGCGGCATGTTCCAATATTGAAAACTTCCCAACATTTTATAATGCTTATTCAGGAGAATATGTTTACCATAATTATAGCAGTAGGAAATAATTATCGCAGGAAAACTAATTCCTTCCATATTTCATTGTATTTCCTTAAATGCCTACATCAGATTTTTAAAGTGTATCAGAGCATTCATTGCAAAAAATTTTTAGTCAATGAATCATTTGTACTAAAGTGCCAGTGCTCCTTATTATTTTTGACAATTATACAAAGTGCAAGTGCTTTTTTTTATGCACAGTACTAAATATTATAAAGTGCTAACGCCTTATCCACATCTCCATTACTTTTTCATATGTTTCTTTTGGCAGATATTAAACATGCCAGTGCTCTTCATTGTTCTTAACCCCTTAAGTGCTGCCTCGGTGCATTGGCCGACGGCAGCACTACCTCCCCAGTGCTGCGCACGACCATTGAACGTCCATTCAGCACTAGTTCTAATGGACAGCGCAGCACTGGGGAGGAATGTTTAATAGCAGCTATGGGGTTAACAATGATGAAGTGCAAGTGCTTTTTCACTCACAGTACTGAATATTGTAAAGTGCTATTATATCTCAGTTGCCTTTTTGTTTGCTTCAGCAATTATAGAAAGTGCAAGTGCTTATTCTTTCACAGTACTAAATATAAAAAAGTGCTGATCCATACCTTAATTTCTCTACTAAAGGTGCAAGTGCATCACAGTATATTAATCCTATAAAAACAAGAATATAGTCATATACCTCTCTATAAACTCCATATTTTTTCTTCCAATAGCATAGTTCTAATAAATACATTTTTGTTAAAATCACAATAAATATATAAATATCCTACATTATTGAAAAAACATGAAGGAAAACATGGGGGATCACTATTATCTATCTCATAATAA
Organism: Lissotriton vulgaris; assembly: GCF_964263255.1. NCBI lineage: Eukaryota > Metazoa > Chordata > Amphibia > Caudata > Salamandridae > Lissotriton > Lissotriton vulgaris. Next base: position 56,701 of record NW_028252953.1, read on the forward strand.
ATGTATATCCTCCCTCTCTAAAGTGCATATGCATATTTTTATACACTTATACACATTACAATCCACTCAACTTTACTATACTGCAAAACTTTTCAAAATTAAAAAAATAATTGCACCTGTTCAACGTACAGTTTCATTTTATCAATTTTAAACTTTCATCATTGCTTAATATCTCGTCTGTTTCATCCCATGCCCATTTCATATAGCAAAATGTAAAAACAAATTTTTCCTTTTTCATGTGCAACAATTCTCTATTATCTCTAATGTCATCTTTCATTTAATTCAGACAGGTGCACAGATCCTCATCGATATTTAGTCCATATGGCTCTTTACTATTAGATTCTAAGATAAAATAGGTTTCAAGTCTCCTAAGTTCTCTTTCCCTGTCTCCCCCTCTCTTCTTTTTAGAAATTTCTGCCACACACCTATAGTGCAAGCTAGAGGGATTACTCTGATGATATGTTTCAAAGTGCCTTGCGATTGGGTATATTCTGTCCTTATTAATGATCGCTCTACGGTGCTGTAGAATTCGTTGATATACAGGTAGAATGGTACTTCCTATATATACATTTAAACATAGGCATTGTAACAAGTTGACCACGACGCTATCTACAAGTTAAGTAGCCTTTAACTGCAACAGTTTTATTATATATATATATATATATATATATATATATATATATATATATATATATATATATATATATATATATATATATATATATATATATATATTCACTGAAAAAAACATAGGTTTCACACCAGCTATAGTTAGGAATTAGCATTTAAAAAACCTATTAAATTCACTGAAAAAGCCATAGGTTTCACACCAGTTATAGTTAGCTGGAAATTTTACTGACATAAAGCCATTGAAATTCCCACGTCATAGTTAGTTGGTGTCAAGGATCCCCCTCGGTAGAGAAGGCTGATCATCCACAGGAGCAAAGATGAATGTCCCACACACTTCCAGACAACAACGACCCAAGCGAGAAGAGATAACTTTGCCCCACCTTTTTTCCTCATTCTCACTTGGTACTTTGAGTGAATAAGACCTGTTGAAAGACCTCTCTGTACTTTTTTGGACTGAAAAATGGCTTCAGTAGCAGCAGCAGCAGGAGCATCTCAGCCACCACCACCAAGAGGACCACCACAACACCACAGTGGTGGAGATGAAGAAGAGGAGGAGGAGGAGGAGGAGGAGGGGAGGAGGACATTCCTGCCAGAAGACAATACCCCATATAGGCCAAAGCAGCACATTGTATGGGAGTTTTTTTCCATCCCAAGTGGCCTCAAAAAGGTGAATGCGCCAAAGGTGACTTGCCTAACCTGTAACATGGAACTTTCAAGGGGGAACCATAACAAGAAATACTCATTTGGCAATAACACCATGATTCGCCACATGCAGCGCAGGCATCCCAACAACTATGCTGCGGCAGAGGTCCGAGAGCTGGCCACAAACCCTCCCGAATCTTCACCCAGCACCTCCAAAGGAAAGCAACCCACTCATCGGACCTGAGACAAGGGAGATGGTCCCAAACATACAACCCCAGTTTGAGCAATACAAGATCACTTGTATATTTTGTGGTAAGACCATCACCTATGGTGAGCAAAGCATAAAGCTCATCAACCGTGCTGGTGACAACCACAATTGCCCCAAAAAACAATAATTTTGTCCTGATTTTTTTTTGCTCCAGTTGAGCCGTTTACAATTCCCTGTTTTTTTGTTTTTCCCCATAAAAATAACAAAAAAATATAAAATACTTCATAAAAGCCAAAAAAGTACAAAATGTTCAAAAAAACATAAAAAAAATATAAAACAACAAAAAGAAAAACAGTTCTTTTTAGGACTACCTCCAATTTATAAAAAAAGGCTACATTTTTTAAAAACTCTCATTCTTTTCTCCCCATGGTACGCACCCCGGTACGCTCCCCGGTGCGCGTACCAGGCGCTCCCCCGCGCAAATCGAAAAAATGTATGGCCCCCACATCAAACCTAGGGCGTCAGGGGGGGTCTACTCTGCCCCCCTTTTGGTCATTTCCCCCTTTGTTTTTGCCACCTCTTGTGTCTCGATCCTACCGAGACACAAGATGGCGGCCGCTCCGGATTGCTCGGAATGTTCTTGGAATGTTGACCCGAGAGCCAATCAGGTTTCCGCGCGCGTACTCGCGTAGAGCGCTGGTTCACGACCCGGTGCGCGTACCGGGGCGCGCTTATAGATATATATATATTTTTGAACCTAAATTACTCAAAATCCACTGGAGCACATATCTTGAGACATAGCAAAGGCACATCGGGCTACCAGTCCTTACAATTTTGCCAAGTTTGGTGAAAATCCATTCAGCTGTGCGGGCTAAAAGTGAGGTCGACCGCCCTATGGAAATTACCATGGGGAAAAAACGTTTTGGAACCCCCCTTTTTTCTCGGCCCCCGCTTGACGAATCCCCCCCAAACTTTCAGGGAAGGACCGGAGCGCCGCGAGGCAAATTTGAGGACATTTTCAGGCAGATTCCTCAACCGGCGTCAAAGTTATTCACAATAGAATGTTGCGATTTCCCTATTCAAAATAATCCTAACTATAACTACCTACTGGCGACCGCCAGTAGGTAATATATATGTATATATATATATATATATATATATATTACCTACTGGCGGTCGCCAGTAGGTATATATAGTTAGGATTTTTTCCCTATGGGATTTCTGAAAATTCTATGTCTAATAACTTTGGCGTTTGTGGACAGAATCGGCTGAAATTTTCAGGAAAATGGCACATTTTGTTTCTGAGCAGCTCCTGGAAATTTGGGGGGGGTTCGTCAAGGGGGGGCCGAGAAAAAAGGGGGGTCCCAAAACGCGTTTTTCCCATGTTAATTTCCATAGGGCGGTTGGACTCACTTTTAGCCCGAACGGCTGAATGGATTTTCACGAAACTTGGCAAAATTGTAGGGACTGGTAGCCCGATGTGCCTTTGCTAGGTCTCAATATATGTGCTTCAGTGGATTTTGAGAAATTAACGTTTAAATCAAGATATATATCTGTAACAGCGCTCCGGGCAGCGATCCGGTTAGCGAACCTTTCGCGTATCGGAACTTTGCGATGCGAAGCTGATTGGCCCTCCGGTGTCTGTCAACATTCTAAACAGTTCGGAGCGGCCGCCATCTTGTCTCTCGGTAGGATCGAGAGACAAGAGGAGGCCAAAACAAAGGGGGAAATTACCATAAGGGGGCATAGTAGATCCTCGTTGACCCCCTAGGTTTTATGTGGAGGTTTTAAAAGGGCCTAGGAGGGTCCAAAAAAAAAAAAAAAAAATTTTTTTTTTGCGTGGTAAGCGCCAAGTTCGCGAACCGGAAAGCGTTCTGGGCAGCGAACTTTATGGATAAAAGAATGAAAGACTTTTCTAATACTGTATGTTAATTATTTGTTGGTTTTGTTGATTATTTTTTAATTTTTTTATTTTTTAAGCAATTATTTATTATTGTGATTGTGTTTCAAAATTTAATAACATTTCTAACATTTAACTAGTTTATGAATTACATATAAAAATGATTAAAGACTCAAACAATTTTTTAATATTACATACAATTTTATTTTTCGGATTGTTTTTCAAAATTTAATACAACGTCTAGCATTTCACTGTCTGATATGTGTTCTTGTTCAGTGAACATAAGTTCCAACATTTGACCGTCATCATAATGCAGTAAATGATCCACAGATTCTACACATTGAACTAATTCATGGTCCCGTGATTCATCCATGAAATTTGAGTCATCATTGTCCTCAATAACTTTTTCTGTGTTGTTCTCCAGAACAATTTCGAAGGAAACATTTTGCTCACCTTCCATTTTATTGCTGTAATTTGCATAAAAAATAAATATATCAGTAGAGATAGGGCACTGTTGGGTTTAAGTTCAGACAGGCACTTGTGAGTTTATAACAGAGAAGTAATCTATGGGCACTGTATGGTTTCAGGCGTGAAGTAGTACTATTAAAAAGTGCCTGTGAAGAAGCCTAAGTAAATTCATAATTATACCACAGAAACCTAAATCAGTCCATAATTATAATAAAGAAGCCTTTCTCAATGTCTAACTCTTACAGAGGGATAGTATATAACTATCTGAAAAAGTTTACCATATTTACTTATAGTGCACAATATACTTCAGTTTTAAAAATAACAACTTACCTTTAGAAACAAGTTGATGTTATTAGTGATATTCTAAATGATATATACAACAACAAGTAGTAGTCAAAATGGCTGTGTTTCCTTCTCTTCCTTTATATATATTCAGGTATATAACCAATCAAATGTCAGGTAATAAAAGTAGAAAATGAAAGTAACATTTTCATTGGTTGTCAATTCCAACACTTCAGATGTGTTTTGTGAAGTAATTTACCTCACGGTACTTAGAGAGGTCTACAGGCTTCATGGCTAAATGGAATTTCAATCAAATTTGTGAAAATGAAAGGGATTGTTATGTAGTATGAGCTAATCTATATTTGGTGAGAGTGACTCTAGTCGTTTTTCTGTAAATTACTTTCCCACCTTTTTTTTGGACCGCTTTCCGGGAAGCGGCCCGGTTCGCGAACCTTAAGCGTCACGGGAGTCCACCATTTTGTGTTTCGGTCGCATTAAGATACAAGATGGAGGACAAATAATGTTTAGAATGGGTAGAAGGGGTCATGGTAGACTTACCTTGACCCTCTAGGTTTTCTGAGGGTGGCTGAGGAGGTTTATATGTGCGGAAAAAAACATTTTTTTTTAAAATTCCGCGAGGTTAGCTTTCGGTTCGCGAACCGGGTAGCGCCCCGGGGAGCGAATTTTGTGGAAAATTAATGAAAAAAGTTAGAAAAAAATAATAATTGTGAGTGATCAGATGAAGGGTAGCTCTGAGAAGAGCTTTTGGGTTTATGGTACATTTAGGTACTTATAAGTAGGTACCAATGCACAGTCTTAAATTCAGAATGAAAATTCTGTTGCCCTCATCTGAGAAGTGAACTCCATCTCCTCTGTAGATATCTTGCATGTAGTAACGCAAGTTATTGTTGTACAGAGAGCCCATTCCATGGTCTCTCATGAAAGCTGAAACAGATTTGTTTACATGCTTCCTCGCTTTCTCAATTTGTGGACAAAATTGGTTGGACCACCTCCATTTCTGTCTTTGGCATATATTGGAATATACCAAGGCAGTTTGAGGAAAAAGTGCCATTAATTGCTCAAAGGTGTCCTTTAAAAGCATTTCCAGACCTACCCCTGTCAAAGTGCCCAAATCATTACCTCCACAGTGCACAATTAACAGGTCAGGTTTTGGCAAATGCATAAAGGTTTTCACCAATGGTATCAATTGGTGACATTTTAATCCTCTTTGGCCCAACCACTTAATTTCCACATCTTGTAAATTGAGGTTAGGTAAATTTCTGTTTTCAGCATACCTTTGAGCCCAGTGGATGTAACTATGTCCAACAATCCAGACCTTAAACATGGTGGGAGAAGGTTGTTCTGCAGTCAGATGAAGTGTGGTAATGAAAGGGCAGTTGAAACAGTAGGAGTTTGTAAAGAAAAAAAACTGTGGTTTTCAATGCTAATGAATCATTAGCAGTGATTGGTGCATTTCCATTTCTGAAAACAGAAAGTTAGGGTGCATGGATGTGTTCTTTGAAAGATGTAATTTGAATGGTCAAGGAAGAAACATTTAATGAAAGATTGCACTGGATACGCAGGTGCACTGAGAGTTCAGAGTTCAATTGAAACATTGTTGTGTGAATTTGCAAACATGAGAGGTCTTCCAGGAGGTGGTTGCTATGGAAACAAGGCAGACAGGGCAGAGGGGGGAAGGGTTTTGATTTGAAAAAAGTGAGGGAAGAGGTATGATTGGCTAATATGAGAGATATGTGAAATGAATATCTGTATTTCTGTGCTTTCAATAGCTGCAGCCTTTGGAGTGCATCCTTTTTCTTCTGCTGAAGACAATTTGGTGTATTTCTTAGACTGTTTTGAAAACTCAAAAAATATTTGCTAAGGTGAGAAAAAATTTATTTAATTTAGATAGAGAATAGTATGATTTAAGGAGAAAATGATGAAGAAAGCTGTGTTTTTAAAATGTGGTTTTGTCTCTAGTGATATAGTAATAGAATTAGTTTCATAGAGAAATTGTAACTGCATATTTGGTGTAACATTCTGGCATGCAGTAACACAAGTTATTGTGGTACATGGAGCCCATTCCATGGTCTGTTATGTAAGCTGAAACAGATATGTTGCTTTTAAAAACGATTTAAGAAATCAATTACATTTCTGGATATGTACTGCTAGAGCTTCATAGGTTGTTTTGAGCCATATTTATAAGGTATTTGAGTGTCTAAGATGTTATGTTTTCCTTTTAAAATGTAAAGTGTTCCTCATGGGGCAAGTGTCTTGTAAATACGCTCCCACTTGTGCTTGGCAAATTTAGATTTTGATTATGGGAGTTACCTAGCCATGTTAATAGTGTCCCACAAATGGTGCTAGGGAATTGCAGAAAACACTTTCATGTGTCTCAAGGACATTTTTAGTCATTTCTTCATGAATGCAGGTATACAATTGATTTATATGCTGTGTTTAAAAACGAATTTTGAAATCAATTAAATTTCAGGATATGTACTGTTAGAGCTTCATAGGTTGCTTGGGGTCATATTTAGAAGGCATTTTAGTGTCTTTGATGTTATTTTTCCCTTTTTAAATGGAAAGCGTTCCTCATGGGGCCCTGAGCAGTTCTTAGCCATGTTATTTAATAGGAAGTGGATAACATGGCTAAGAGCATTTGCTGGAAAATGCATGAATATCGCTGCCTTTTCTGCGATGTTATGTTTACCTTTTCAAATGGAAAGCGTTCCTCTTGGGGCAAGTGTCTTGTAAATACGCTCCCACTTGCGCTTGGCAAATTTAGATTTTGATTATGGGAGTTACCTAGCCATGTTAATAGTGTCTCAAAAATGGTGCTAGGGCATTCCAGAAAACACTTTCATGTGTCTCAAGGACATTTTTAGTCATTTGTTCATGAATGCAGGTATACAATTGATTTATATGCTGTGTTTAAAAACGAATTTTGAAATCAATTAAATTTCAGGATATGTACTGTTAGAGCTTCATAGGTTGTTTGGGGTCATATTTAGAAGGCATTTTAGTGTCTTTGATGTTATTTTTCCCTTTTTAAATGGAAAGCGTTCCTCATGGGGCCCTGAGCAGTTCTTAGCCATGTTATTTAATAGGAAGTGGATAACATGGCTAAGAGCATTTGCTGGAAAATGCATGAATATCGCTGACTTTTCTGCGATATTCATGTATTGCGGCCGTTTTTTTTCGCATTTGCGAGCAGTTCTTAGCCATGTTATCCAATGGGAGGTGGATAACATGGCTAAGAGCATTTGCTGGATAATGCATGAATATCGTTGACTTTTCAGCGATATTCATGCATTGCGGCTGTTTTTAATCGCATTTGTGATAAACAATTACATTTCTTGATATGTACTTTTAGAGCTTCATAGGTTGTTTGGGGCCATATTTAGAAGGCATTTTAGTGTCTTTGATGTTATGTTTACCTTTTTAAATGGAAAGCGTTCCTCTTGGGGCAAGTGTCTTGTAAATACGCTCCCACTTGCGCTTGGCAAATTTAGATTTTGATTATGGGAGTTACCTAGCCATGTTAATAGTGTCTCAAAAATGGTGCTAGGGCATTCCAGAAAACACTTTCATGTGTCTCAAGGACATTTTTAGTCATTTCTTCATGAATGCAGGTATACAATTGATTTATATGCTGTGTTTAAAAACGAATTTTGAAATCAATTAAATTTCAGGATATGTACTGTTAGAGCTTCATAGGTTGTTTGGGGTCATATTTAGAAGGCATTTTAGTGTCTTTGATGTTATTTTTCCCTTTTTAAATGGAAAGCGTTCCTCATGGGGCCCTGAGCAGTTCTTAGCCATGTTATTTAATAGGAAGTGGATAACATGGCTAAGAGCATTTGCTGGAAAATGCATGAATATCGCTGACTTTTCTGCGATGTTATGTTTACCTTTTTAAATGGAAAGCGTTCCTCTTGGGGCAAGTGTCTTGTAAATACGCTCCCACTTGCGCTTGGCAAATTTAGATTTTGATTATGGGAGTTACCTAGCCATGTTAATAGTGTCTCAAAAATGGTGCTAGGGCATTCCAGAAAACACTTTCATGTGTCTCAAGGACATTTTTAGTGATTTCTTCATGAATGCAGGTATACAATTGATTTATATGCTGTGTTTAAAAACGAATTTTGAAATCAATTAAATTTCAGGATATGTACTGTTAGAGCTTCATAGGTTGTTTGGGGTCATATTTAGAAGGCATTTTAGTGTCTTTGATGTTATTTTTCCCTTTTTAAATGGAAAGCGTTCCTCATGGGGCCCTGAGCAGTTCTTAGCCATGTTATTTAATAGGAAGTGGATAACATGGCTAAGAGCATTTGCTGGAAAATGCATGAATATCGCTGACTTTTCTGCGATATTCATGTATTGCGGCCGTTTTTTTTCGCATTTGCGAGCAGTTCTTAGCCATGTTATCCAATGGGAGGTGGATAACATGGCTAAGAGCATTTGCTTCAAAGGTTGTTTGGGGTTATACACCATTTTTGGGAAAGTATTAACATGCCTGTCTAACTCCCATAATCAAAATCTAAATTTGCCAACCGCAGGTGGGAGCGTATTTACAATAAATTTGCACCATGAAGAACGTAAAATAGCATACTAGACAATCAAATGCCTTATAAATATGACCCAAAACATCTTATGAAGCACTAGTAGTGCATATTTCCAGAAATGTATTGGTTTTCATTTAATGATTTACTTCATTGGTAGGCCTTCACATGTTTTTTTACCTTGGTTTTTTTCAGTGATAATCTTATCTGCAACCATGTGTTGGCCTCACCTCAAATAAACAAAACAGGTGATGGACTGAATGTGGATCAATGACACACATTCACCCCAGTCTAAAGATCTGGGCCTAAACAAATCTTTAGATAGGCTACATCTTATCGTCATCCTGAATTAATGATTTAAAATATTAGGGAGTGATTTATGAGTGTTGTATGCCTGTTTTGTACCATTGAGTGTCATTTTTGTGATGCAGTGCTGGTGGAAAATATTTGCTATGTTAAATAATTAGTACGGCATTAAGTTTTAGATGACTGTTATTTATTTACTGTTTGGTAATAGTGGTTAATAACATTTTATATTATATTTTTCCACAGATTCAACTGCAGATTCTTTCATAGTTTGTAAAATGCCTTCCAAAAGTAGAATAAGAAAGGCTAGAAAACGTCAAAGACAGCAGGATGATGTTTTATTGCAGCAGTCCTCTTCCCCAAATACTTGTCAAAACACCAAGAAAGGTCCGGGTAAGAGCACGAAATCATTCTTAAGAAATATTTGTAGTAAAAAAAGTTTTGCTCAAAAAAATGTTTCAGTTCACAAAAAGAAAAGTAATTTAAATGGAAAGGAGAGACCCATCACAAATGTTACTGGTAGAGGAAGAGATAACTCTGTGCATGATAGTAGAAGGAAACAACAGTTTAGGGACATTCGAAATCGAATGTTCCGTAATAGGATATTAGTTAATTTATTGAAAAATATTAAAAAGAAAGGCCAACAGAAAGCGGCATTTTATAAGAAGAAGAAAAATGTAGAGAAAATTATTGATCATGCTTTTGAAATTAAGCGAAAGTTGTTTATTTTGGTAATCAATAGAATTAGGAAACTAAGCAAGGTAATTTCTGATTTCAAAACAAAAAGTAGATGGAAGAGAGTAGTAAATCGTACTAACTTTTGTGAAGTTTTTTCCGGAGAATGGATGCATAGTTCAAGTTCTGAGGCATTTTTTAATGAGGAGACTTATTTTCAGGATAATGATTTGGTGCATGCAGTTGACATCAGTGGTCGAGCTTATGAAGTGAAGGATGGTTGTCCAGTTGAAAAAGAACAACTTGTGACAACAGAGACAGAAGAGGCGCTAAGTGATGAGGTTTTAGGAAGACGTCCTAAGGGTCCTGTGTACATTTGGAAGTGTAGTTCTATTTGCAGTGTGCGACAGGTTTCCATCAATTTGCTTTCTGATTTTATACGGACATTTAATAAGAAAAGTTTGAAGCAGAAAATGAAGTTGTTGCAAGATTTAGATCCTTGCAGAGTGAGACAAATGACAGGTTTGCGTGGTCATTCACTGGCTTGTCTTTCCAGGAGAGTATGCCAGAGTGTTTTTCATCATTTCAGGATGCTAGCAGTGCATCATAATAAAGTGAGAAAATTAGTGAGAATGTTGTATTATGCTAAGAGTCCAGCAATTATGCTTAAACAATTATGTGCTGCTCTTTTGCATGGTTCTGAAATAGATGTGAAGAATATTTGTGAAGAAATTGAGTTTTGTTACTTTGGTAGTAAAGATGAGAATGTTCAAATTGACCCTGTAGTAGAGGGTAATGTGGAAGATAATGTACAGGTTTCCAGTACAGATAATTTTCAGAAGGAAATTGCCACGTTTCAGATGAAATCAAGTGAGAGGCCTAATTTCACTTGTTTATGTTGTCGACGCACTTATTATAAGAATCAGACTATGGTAGTGGATTTATATGCAAAAAGTGAAAGGGAAAATAATAGTGAATGGAAGGATTTTGCCACATACTTGATGGTAGAGAATTATTTTGATTTGGGATCGGATCAACGTGTGTGTACTTATTGTTGTAATAAATTAAACCAAAACCAGATGCCTGCTAGGGCAGTTCATAATAATCTGGAATTGGTTGAGATTCCTTCTGAATTGAAGGATTTAAATACTTATGAATCTATTTTGATTCAAAGTATCCATCCCTTTCAGGCTATTGTAAGAATGGAGCCAAAGACAGGGAAGTTGCCTCCAGCAGATTTACAGAGAGGATTAAAAGGAAGAGTTGTTTATTTGCCTCTAGATTTGAACAAAAACATTAACACAATTGGAATAGAAAAAGTGGAAGAGGAACCTCTGGTTATCTTGGTTAATGGGGTTCCGACAAAGAATAAGAAAATATGGCAAGATTTAGTGGATGTTAGGAAAGTCAAAAAGGCAACAGTGTATTTGAAGAAAAATAATAAGTACTATAAGAATGTATATGTTGCAGAAGAGGAAGTAAGTGATGAAGAGGATAGCGATTTGTGTGCTGGCCAAATTGAGAAAGTAGAGACCTCTAAAAGTGAAGAAATATATGAACATTATAGTGTTCATCCTTTGCATTCCAAGGAAGTCATGGGGAATGCTATTGAGTTGTTTCAAATGAAACAAGCCAAAGGGAGTCCCATTAGTGTTTGGGAGGAAAGTTTGGAAGCTCGGTGTTTCCCACAGCTATTTCCCACAGGTCAAGGAGGAAGATATGATGAGCGACCTCATCAAATTCCTGCGTCTGAATACCGGACTTTACGATTGTATGCAGAAGATCCTAGGTTTCGGCAATGCATTCCCTATTTGTTTCATCTCCTGTTTGAAAGCGATCTGTCTGGACTGTCATATGCAGTGAACCACATCTTAAAAAGTGGTATACAGATGCGAAACATCTCGGCAAGTGACTTTATGCATAAAGTCAATGTCCAAGACAGTATTTTGGATTCTCACTTAATTAATCTCATGGCGTGTCAGCGTGGTACTAATGAGTCCTGGTACCGTCGTCATGGTGATTTAAAATGTATGCTGAGGAACTTAGGAACTCCAACATGGTTCCTCACTCTGAGCTGTGCCGAGTATGGCTGGGAAGACTTACTTGAATTTCTACGAGAGGCAAATGGAAATATTGAAAACATTGAATTCAAGACACCTGGAGAACTGTGTTCTTTGGATCCAGTGAATGTATGCAGGTACTTCAATCATAGATTTGAAGCTATGATGTCTTTCATCACAAATAAAAAGAATCCACCTCTTGGAGAGGTGTTGGATTTCTTCTGGAGAAAGGAGTACCAAGCAAGAGGTGCCCCTCATATACATATGTTGTTGTGGATCAAGGATGCACCTAAATTTGGAACAGATCCGGATGAGTTAGTGATGAATTTCATCGAACAGTATTCTACGTGTGCTGTTCCAAACGCAACGGAGAAGAAAAGTCTAAGAGAACAAGTTCTACGTTTCCAAAGCCATCGTTGTGGAAAGTACTGTCGTCGTAAATTCAGAAACAAGGACAAGTTCTACACCAAATGTCGTTTCAACTTTCCACGACCGGTGATTTCTAAAGGAAGAGTGAACAGTTTGATGTCTTCGCTGCGACATAATGTGACGAGAAAATCACCCAAGAATACATACAATTTGAAAAGGAACGAAGAGTCCAAGTACATCAATGACTACAACCCAGTGATTTTGTCCATGTGGAATGCTAACATGGATATACAGTTTGTGGCTGACAACTGTATGGCTGTGGCTCGGTATGTGACATCTTACATCACCAAAAAAGAAAAGACCGAACTGAAGGATATGTGGGAGGACATTTCCCATGAAAAGAGCCTCAGCAAGAAGTTGTACAGTTTCAGTCTGAAGATGTTGTCGCATCGAGAAATCGGAGCTTACGAATGTTCTGACCGATTGTCTTCAGCAAGTCTCTATGCCAAATCCAGGAGTCTCGTTTGGGCGAGTCTTGGTCTTGCTGCAACGCGAAATCGAGTTCTAAAACCTGTCCGGGAAATTGAGTATTTGGCAGAAAAGGAACCAAACAGTACCGACATTTTGAAGACCAACATGTTGGATACATATTATCCAAATCGAAGCAGTCACCTTGAGAATGTTTGTCTATATGAGGTTCTCCAAAATTATATATTCAAGAGGAACATCAAAGAAGATATTGAGAAAGGAGTGTATGCTGTAATTGGAAGTGAGGGATGCCTGGTCAAGCAAAGAAAATGCCAATTAGTAAACCATCGAAAATTGAGTGGTGAATCTCCAGAAAAAAAGGAGTTTTTTTATTTAGCACTTTTGCAACTTTTCAAGCCTTGGCGTGCAGAAGAGGAACTGCTTGGAGATTTCCTCTGTTACGAAGACTCTTTCAATGCAGCCAAGGAGTCCATAGAATGTCCTGCTTTTTCTAAATATCAAGAAATGCTAACTTTGGAAATTGAGCAGGAAGCAACGATTGCAGCCGAGATTGCCAGAGACAGTTCTCAGGACAGTCAGAGTTCTGTTTCATTGAGTCAAGATCCACTTGGAGGACCTATTATCGAAAATGAAGCTGCCACTGCTATGAATGAAGTGGAAAGAGCCATGGCACATGCTCAGGAGGATTCAGTTAACTTAGAAGACTTGGAAAAACAACTCAACGTTGAGCAGAGGAAAATATATGATGAAGTTACCAAGGAAATTGAGCACGGATTAAGTCATGAGAAGAACAAGTGCTCATGTACATCGTTGAAGCCTGTCCGACTGTACGTGAGTGGAGAAGCGGGAACTGGAAAAAGTTTCCTCATTAAAACAATCTCTTGTTATTTGCAGGAAAGGACTGAGTCATCGCTGTCTTGTGTTGTCACCGCTCCTACTGGACTGGCAGCACATAACATTAAAGGTATTACTTTGCATCGTCTACTGATGCTGCCGGTGGAGCATGACAACAAATTACAATACAACAAGTTATCTGGAGATGCTTGCTGTGAAGTTTCAAGAGTCTTGAGGAAAATGAAACTACTTATCATTGACGAAGTAAGCATGGTTTCCAATGTCATGCTTGCCTTTGTGCATTTGAGAATGCAAGAAGTACTTAAAACTGAATATGATGTGTTATTTGGTGGGAAACACATCATTGTTTTCGGAGATCTTCTGCAGCTGACACCAGTAAAAGGTCAACCTGTGTTCAAAATACTCACGCATGAAGATACCAGGAAGTGCCTAGGGAGCATTGGCAACGTCAATATATGGTTAAACTTCAATTATGCAGAACTGCATCAAAATATGCGTCAGGCAAAGGATGAAGATTACAAGAATATTCTACAAGATATTAGAATTGGAAAAGTGACTGAGCATGGGAAAGAAGCTTTAAATGCACGATTACTGTCAAATTTATATCCCAAACAAGAGATTGTGCCTGAGAATATTTTTCAGAAAATTACTGAGAAGAAATCCGGGATATGTCTCATGCCAACTCTTGCAGAATGTGCCATCTTCAACAACAAAATGTTGAATTTAGAAAAGCAAGAGATTGTGAAACTTGAAGCTATCGACAAATTAGAGCATATGGGATCAACAATTATTTTGTCAGACAATTTGAAATCAAAATTGGATTCATTAGAGAAGACTATATCTAAAACAGCGGGTTTTGAAAAGACTTTGAATGTGTGTTTAAATTGCCGAATTATTTTGAGAAGGAATTTACATGTAGAAAGAGGTCTGGTAAATGGATCAATGGGTAATGTTGTTGATTTTGAGAAATACAGAAATAGAGATGGAATAGAATTTTTAAGAATTAAATTTGATGGCATTGAGGAAGTACAGCAAATTGGTCGTTGTTCTGCTAGGTTTTTGCTTGTTAAAGATTTATATGTTCGCCGTAAACAGTTTCCTGTTTGCTTGGCATATGCGGTGACAATCCATAAATCGCAAGGTTTAAGTGTAGACTGTGCATTGGTGAATATTGGCAGTTCTGTGTTCAAGGAGGGTATGGCATATGTGGCATTGTCACGAGTTAGAACTTTATCGGGATTGTACTTGATTGACTGTGATGTCACAAACATTTGTGCGGATCTAGATTGTGTTAAGGAATACAATAGGTTAAGAAGAGAGTATGCGCCACATTTGCCTCAATATCCTTTGTTTGAGAAACGTGTGGTAGGCCGCAAACGTAGAAATAGCAGTAATAGTAGGGAGGTTGTTGCAAAAAGACTAAAAGTCAATGAACCGAAAATTGTTAGCAGAAAGAAAGTGGATTCTGTTGAAGATGTTGTCGGTTTTCAATTTGAAAACAGTTCTGGTGTCAACTGCTATGCAAATGTAGTGGTTAATGTTCTCTTTTCACTAGAGAGTTTAAAAGAACAGATTCTGTTGAATTCTGAACAAATTTTATGCTGTTTGTTGAATTCTGTTTTCGAGAAATGTAGCACTGATCGAACAAAAGTAGAAAGTGTGTCTGAAGTTCGTTATCTGTTAGATGAATGTTCAGGTCAAACAGACTTCTCTGAAAATAATCAGCAAGATTGTCAGGAGTTTTTAATGTATATGCTTGATATATTGCAAGTTGAGGGTGTAGATGTAGATCACCTGTTTGGGCTTTCTTATCAATGGCAGCATGACTGCGAGAATTGTAGGGTATCAAGTACTACTAGTGTAGACTCAGAAAGATTTATATATTTAACTTTGCCAGACAGTAAATCAGTCTCCTTTAATAAGCTAGTAAATGCAGCGGATCACAACATGGAGTGTAGCCAATGTAAATCTGAAATGATGTCAACATTACTTATACGTAGATATGGACAGTATGTCATTTTAATGATGCAACGATGTAGGCCTGATGGATCAAAATTGTCAACTTTAATAAAAAATTTTGTGGCTTCTCAGCTTTCAATATCAGGAAGGACTTTTGTAACTGTAGCAATTATCTATCACGATGGTCCTTCAACAACTTCAGGACATTATACAGCTTATTTAAAGTCTCGAAACGGCTGGTCATTCTGCAATGATTCCGTTGTAAGTTTCAAAAAAAAATTGCCGTTTGACCTTAAAAATTCTTACCTGGTGTTTTTAAAACCAAAATTTTAAAGAAAGAATCTCGAGATTTCCTGTGAAGAATTGGAAAAGGTTCATCAAGTTGAGGGAATGTAAGTCTGCAATGCTGTCTAGATTATTGGTCCAAAACTTTTAATTATAATGTTATTTTGTAAAATCCGACTATATAAACCTGATGCAAGTAAGTCTGCTTCATAGTAAGCAGTATCAGTGTCATAAGAAAAGGAGAACATGAGTGACAAAGAAGAGTAAGATAATAGTAGTCCAGGATTGTGAAAATAATCTCAAATGTTTTCTTTTTGCAAGTTGCGAAAATAGAAAATGTCGGGATTTGATTGGAAGAATTACAAGACTTGCGAATCGCGGCAACATGATTTGGCCTAGTGGAAACATGTGATAGAATGAGAGAAGTCTTTTTTTCTATGTAACATATTTTTCGTATCGATGGAGGTTTTCTTTCAGAAAGTGGCGGGCTGAAAATATTTATAGCACAACAGAGTGGATGCTGTTCATAGGAGATCCTTCGACGTCATTGAAAGTAAGTTAATTTTAAGGAGTTTTGAAATCAGATTTCTTAGGTTGTATGGGTTTTTTAAACACAGTCATTTTGATTGTGTTTTTTTTTCCCCGCTGTTACATGATGAATATCTTCAAGTCACTGATTTAAGTGAAATTTGATACATTCTGAGAACAGCAAAAATAAACCATTTAACATGTATAATTAATGTTATGCTTTTTGTACTTATGATATACATTTAGAAATGTGAGGTAGATATGGAGAAGCTGATTTTCTGTAAGTGTCAATTTTAATGCTTACAGTGCTGTACTTCTGGGTACTGTTTTTTTTTAAAAAAAAAGAAATAGGCCTCACCTCAAAGAAAGCTCTTGAAAGTACACATCTTATTTGCATCCTAAAACAATCATTTAAAATGTTAGACACAATTTTATGATGGCTTTACATCTTTTTTGCGCTGCATTTGCATCACTATTGTGAGACATTAGCAGTGCAAAAAAAGCACCATGTTCCAAAATAGGCCTCAGTTATTCAACATCAAGATACATTTTTTTGTAAAATATATATATTTAGGATTGTGTAGGGGACGTAGAGAAGCAGAGACTTCTGTAAATGTCAAAGTTGTTGAAAAACTGTTTGTTCTTGAACCTTTTCCCTTGTCTTTTCTAATTTTTAAGTACATGTTTTAATATTTTTGGAAATGTTTGTTCTCTGTTTCACAGATTGAAAGTATGAAAAAATATTTTAAAAAGGTAACAAGAATTATAAGGTAAATGTTTTCTACTCTTTACCCGCAATGCACTGCTGATGATGTCACTGACACTATCTCTCATTTACTCTCTATAGCTGTCTTTCTTTTTACATTATTCTCTGTTTACTTCCCCTATACTAACTCTTCTTTTTTTTTAAAAATATTTTTTTAGTTCGCTTAAAGTTCGCGAACCGGTCAGCGAACTTGAAGCGAACCAAAAGAAATAGAGCTTGCCAGAGTGATAAACATTCTAGCAATTTTATTTGAAAGGGGAGGTAGTTCTGAAAATAACTTTTTTTTTTGTTTTTGTTGTTTTATATATATATTTTTTTTTTCTGAACATTTTTTGATTTTTTTGTATTTTTAGAACAGTTTTATGTTTTTTTTGTGTTTTTTATGGAGGGGAAACAACAAAAAAACAGGCATTGAAAACGGCTCAACAGGAGCAAAAAAAAAATTACTTCTTGGGTGCATTAGGGCACTTATGGTTTTCGAACACCATATTAATCAAGTTGATGCTCATGTTCCCATACGACAACATTGCACCGCAATATATACAAGTAAACCTCATATGTTGGAAATTTGGTTGAATATTTGGCACAGTTTCCTGTGCCTCTCTTCCTGACAAAGACATTGATGAGGTAGATCTGGCCACAGGAGTTGTCGGGGGATTGTCTTGTAGGTCCCTTAACTCAGCCCGGCTGTAGTTCAAGGGATGCCACCTGGTCATATGTCGGTGCATAGTATAGTTGCCCATACTATATTTCTTCTCTGTGCCTCTTGACAATCTGTAATCACAGATGAGGCAGGTGGCATATTTCGCATTCACCTTCTTCTCCCCTGGAGGGATGGAAAAAAACTGCCAGATGAAACTAGTTTTTCTCTTTGAAACACGGGGCAACTCTGGGATAAATTGTTGTTGATCTGGATCCTCTTCTTCTTCTTCGTCCTCTTCCTCCTCTCTGTTAGAGATAAATTGACTGGGTGGTCCTCTCTTCTTATGAGGAGGTTGAGGTGGTGGTGGGGGTCCACCAGCTGCAGCAAGTACAGAAGCCATTGCTCAATTGTAGGTAAATGGTCTTTCTCTCACCAAGATGAAAGTCAGAGTGAGGAAATAAGGAGGGGTTTACATGATTTGGGAAAAGCAAAAGTTCTGAACCAATGAAAAGTGTTATTTTTAGGTCACATGACCTAGTCATACATCATTTGGAAACCAAAAGTGAAATGAACCAATGAAAAGTTTGATAAACAAGTCACATGACCTGTTCCGCTTACGTTACGCGGTGCGCGCCGCGTCCTGGATCGCTTCCGGTTCGCGGTCCGGAGCACTTCCGGGAGCGCTAACGCGGCGCGTCATTAGACGTATTACGCGACAACGTGATACGTCGCGCTTCCGCGACGCGTCACAGTTCCGCTAACGTAACGTTGACCGGTTCGCGGACTAGGTCGCGGCATCAAGATGAGCTAACGGAAAGCTTCCCGGTTCGCGAACTAGAAGCGAAGGAAAAAAAATATTAAAAAAAAAATTATTAATAAACATCTAAAATATATTTTAAGATTTAAAGAAGAATACATTTTACAGTTACAGATGTTAGCTTTTAAAAAACCAATGAAATTCACAGAAAAAACCATAGGTTATAGACCATATATAGTTAGGAATTTGCATTTACAAAACCTTGAAAATTCAGTGAAAAAACCATAGGTTATAGACCTTATATAGTTAGGGATTTGCATTTACAAAACCTTATTTTACTCGCATAAAACCATTGAAATTCCATATATAGTTAGTTGCGCTAACTATATATCGCGCACCCGCAATCCACTGCTGATGATGTCACATATTACATCATTCATGACATGGTCAGTGACATCACTGATGACATCACTGATGACAACATCCAGTGACTGTATGTTTCTGTAAAGTGTAAATATGTCTTACATATTGAAGAATGAGTGGATGTATAAGTGTCTGGATGAAGGATTTAGTAGGTGCATGACTGACTGTATGAGTGAGTGATTAAATATGTCTCACTGAGTGCATGGGTTAGTGACTAAACTGTCTTAATTTGTGCATCATTATGTCTGTTGTTCTGTAAACTGCTGCATGTGTTGATAAGTAGCTATATGAGTAACTATATGGGTTATTGATTGGTAGCCCAGGTATTTGTATGGGAGACTGAGTGTGTGTGTGGGTGGCTGGGAGGTGTATGACTCTGTGCATAGATGTGTGAGCAGTGGATTCACTAGATGTATGGGTTCAAAAGTGCATGTGGAAACAGCTGTATGGGCGGTTGACTGTGTGCATGAGTGTATTGGTGAGTGAATGGATATCTCAGTGCTACATGTCAAAGTAAGTACATATGTAAACACAGTACATGTGAGAGTTGACATATATAAATTACTGTGCATAAGAGCCAGTGAATGTGTGAGTGGCTGTATGGATCATTGAGAACTTGTATCAGTGATTGTATAAGAGAGTAAATATGTGTTCGAATATGTTTGAATAAGTAAGGTGTGTATAAATGTATAGTTGAGGAAATGGAGGTGTGATTGATTCTTTGCATGACTGACTAGGTGTGTGAGTAACTCCATGAATGAGTGACAGTCTGTAAGTGTCTGTTTACACTGAGTGTATCTAAGGTTATATTAGAGTCTGAAGAGGTTCATCGTATTATCATATGAATGATGTCATCAGTGATGTGATCAGTCATGTCAAATGAGATGTCATCAGTGATTTCATCAGTGATGTCATTTGAGATGTCATTTGAGATGTCATCAGTGATGTCATCAGTGATGTCACTGACCATGTCATGAATGATGTAATATGTGACATCATCAGCAGTGGATTGCGGGTGCGCGATATATAGTTAGCGCAACTAACTATATATGGAATTTCAATGGTTTTATGCGAGTAAAATAAGGTTTTGTAAATGCAAATCCCTAACTATATATGGTCTATAACCTATGGTTTTTTCACTGAATATATATATATATATATATATATATATATATATATATATATATATATATATATATATATATATATATATATATATATATATATATATATATATATATATATATATATATATATATATATATTAACCACAATCCTGAAATGAATTCCTCTTTCTCTGAAAACCAGGTAGGGACCACAAAGTATCTTCAAGTATTCCAGTTTTTTATTGTATTTTCCATAGCATGACGCATTTTGACTGGGTCTCCCCCTTCTTAAAAAAGAAAAAGACCAACATTGCGCCGGAGTTCCCGCCCCCTCCCTGCAGCACTCTGCAAACGCTCCCCCTGGCGCATTTGCTAATGGGGAACTAATTCCCCTTGAATACTGGGGGTCCCTGGGGGGCAACTAGCCCACCAGGAACCTCCAGTATGCGCCAGGGAGCTGTGTTGCAGAGAGGTGTTCGGAGGCCACGCCCCTTTTTACATCTCTCTGCAACGCAGCTCTGTGGCGCTTAATGGAGGTACATGGTGGGCTAGTTGCACCCCAGGGGCCCTCAGAATTCAACGGGAGTTAATACCCCAACTTAAAATGCTCCACAGGGCTCGTTTGCACTGTGTTGAAGGGAGGGGGCAGGCCTGAGGTGACATATGTGCAAACATGCTCTGTGGCGCGTTTTATGTTGGGGAATTAGTTCCTCTTCAATCCTGAGGGTCCCTGGGGGCCAACTAGCCCACCAGATACCTCCAGTAAGCGCCACGGAGCTGCGTTGCAGAGTGTTGTATAAAGGGGCTTTGCCCGGAACATCTCTCTGCAACGCAGCTCTCTGGAGCATACTGGAGGTACCTGGTGGGCTAGTTGGGGAATTAATTCTCCAACTTAAAACGCGCCACTGAGCATGTTTTCAGACAAGTCACCTCAGTCCCCGCCCCCTTCCTTCACCATTGTGAAACGCGCTCCCTGGTGAGTTGCAAGTTGGGGAATTAATTTCTCTTCAATACTGAGGGTCCTTGAGGGCCAACTAGCCCACTAGGTACCTCCAGTATGTGTTAGGGAGTTGTGTTGCAGAGAGGTGTTCAGAGGCCACTCCCCTTTTTCTACCTCTCAGCAACGCAGCTCTGTGGCACTTACTGGAGGTACCTAGTGGACTAGTTGATCCCCAAGGACCCTCAAGATTTAAGGGGACTTAATCTCCCACCTTAAAATGGCCACAGGGCATGTTCACACAGCGGTGAAGGGAGGGGACAGGGCCTGAGGTAAAGTGTGCAAACATGCTCTGTGGCGCATTTTAAGTTGGGGAAATAATTCCTCTTCAATCCTGAGGGCCACTGGGGGCCAACTAGCCCACCAGATGCTTCCAGTAAGCTCCACTGCGCTGCGTTGCAGAAATGTGGTCCAGGCCGTGCCCCTTTTTACACCTCTCTGTAACTGTGCTTACTGGAGGTACCTTGTGGGCTAGTTTGACTCTAGGGACCCTCAGGATTCAAGGGGACTTAATCTCCCAACTTAAAACGGCCACAGGGCGTGATTACACAGTGGGTGAATGGAGGGGACGGGGCCTAAGGTGACGTGTGCAAACACGCCCTGTGGTGCATTTTATGTTGGAGAAATAATTCCCCTTCAATCCTGGGGGCCTCTGGGGGCTAACAAGCCCACCAGGTGTTTCCAGTAAGCTCCACTGCACTGCATTGCAGAGAGGTGGTCCAGGCCATGCCCCTTTTTACCCCTCTCTGCAAAGCAGCTCTGTGGCTCTTACTGGAGGTACCTAGTGGGCTAGTTGGACCCTAGGGACCCTCAGGATTCAAGGGGACTTAATCTCCCAACTTAAAATGGTCACAGGGGGCATTTACACAGTGGGGAAGGGAGGGGACAAGGCATGAGGTGACGTGTGCAAACACGCCCTTTGGCACGTTTTAAGTTGTGGAAGAAATTCTCCTTCAATCCTAAGGGCCCCTGGGGACTAACTAGCCCACCAGGTGCTTCCAGTAAGTGCTACTGCGTTGCTTTGCAGAGAGGTGGTAAAGGTCATGCCCCTTTTTACACCTCTTTGCAATGCAGCTCTGTGGCACTTACTGGAGGTCCATGATGGGCTAGTTGGACCCAAGGGACCTCAGGTTTCAGGGGGACTTTATCCCTCAAATTAAAACGGCCACAGGGCGTGTTTGCACACATATCACCTCAGACCCCTCTCCCTTAACCAGTGTGCAAACAGGCCCTGTGGCATGTTTTAAGAGGTAGTTTTAATCCCCCTGCTCTATTATGTGTTAGGGTCTTACGGAGGAGGCCATGGTAATCACAGGGGTACCCCAACGCATAGTGTTCCCTAGTGTATGTAGGTGTTTTCACTGTATTTTAAGTGTCTTTTAGCATAGCACAAGCTCTAGGACTGGTTAGCCAGAGTCAGTTACCACCAGTAACCATCTGAAAAAGTTGAGGGTACAGGATGATTTTGCAACAAAGCCTCTTTCTGCTCCTCTGTTTGTTCTTTCTGCTCGTCTTCCTCCTTCTTCGCCTTTGAAGACTTCTGCTGCTTCTTTCTGCATTTCTTTTTCTTCTTTCTGTGCGTTTTTTCTTCTTTCTTCACATGTCATACCTCTGTAGGCACAGTTAGAAACTAGCATTTAAAAAACCTTAGAAGTTCACTTAAAAAACTATAGACTTCGGGCATGTTACAGTTAGAAATGAGCATTTAAAAAACCTTTGAAATTCACTGAAAAAAACATAGTTTTCAGGGGCGTTATAGTTAGGAATTAGCATTTAAAAAACCTTTGAAATTCACTGAAAAAACCATAGGTTTCAGTAGCGTTATAGTTAGTTGGACATTTCACTCTTACAAAACCATAGAAATTCCCCCGTTATAGTTAGTTCAGGTAACTATAACTCGCCCGCCTGCAATGCACTGCTGATGATGTCACATATTGCATCACTCATGACATGGGGGCATATGTATGAGTGGAATTTTTTGTCACAAACGCTGCAAATCGCAAAAAAAGCAGTGTTTGCATCTAAAAATTTGCAAATTGGAATGTATTAGCAAAATCGCATCGCAAAATTAAGGAATCTATTCCTTAATTTTGTGTAAGCATTTAAGGAATCGTAAATTGCGATTCCTTAAATGCTGTGCAAGAAGCACTCAGTTTTGCGATTTCTCCTTAAGAAATCACAAATTACCACCAACTTCAAGTTGGTTGTAATTTGTGATTTCTTTCACAAATGCACTTTTTGGCATTTGTGAAGGTGCCATGTGGCGCACATACATGCCCTTAGGGCTTGTATGTGCGCCATATGCGCACACATGTTCATTTCAGGGGTGCATCAGGGTGTCCTTATGACACCCTTGCACCATTGAAATTATTCTCAATTCGTGATTCTCAAATTGTGCATCGCAAATTGAGAATGACTTCCCATTCATTCCTATGGGCCTCCTGGCCCATAGAAATGAATGGGAAAGTATTCCTTAATTACTAATCGCAATTTGCTAATCGCAATTAAGGAATACCAAGAAATCACAAAAAAATTGCGATTTTTTACATATATCACTTTTTGCAATTCTCAAATAGCGATTCTCAAAAAAATCGCTATTTGAGAATCGCAAACAGGGATTTTCATACATATGCCCCATGATCAGTGACATCACTCATGACATCACTGATGACTTCTCAAATGACATCACTGATTACATCATCCTCGTGATAGAGTGGCAGACCTCCTCCCAGCCAAATATAACCTTTGATACACACACTCAAAAATAGAAACTAACATTTTAAAAACAATGGACATACCAATACCACTTACAACACACCTATTCAGTAATTAAAAGAACTACACACACATCCACTCATTCACCAACAGTCCTATACAGTCACTCATACATGTACTCACTCATCATATCTACTCATACACCTATACATCCTGTTACACACCGCCATTCACCTATAGAGTTACTCACACACAGTCACACATGCAAACAAAGTATCAAGCATCCATTTACTTGCATATACAGTTGTACACACACCACCACACTTACTTCTACAGAAACTGACACATACTTAGTCTCTTAAGCAATCACTTAAAGAAACACATACTAATGTATACAGGAGCACTTCCAATCTCTCACTCTCACATATACTCACTTATATACATCAATACTCACACATACTAGTTTAAAACATATGTAGTTACTCATTGAGACAGTCATTCACTCACTAACACACCCATACACACACTCATCCACCCATAGAGTCCTGCACACATGCTGTCTTCAACATATACAAACAGTGAGTCACTCAATCATGCATCTATGCACTATGTAATACCCCCACCGAAACACACAGACACTCAGACACTCATACTGATACTCAAAAAAACCAACTAATAACCTATGTAGACACTCATGTAGCTACTCACCAACCCATGCAGCCATGTATACACAAAGTGAGAGACTAATACAGATATATACATATTTAAACATTATTCACAAACCCATGTATTTACTACGTCAGTTGTACAATCAATATTACAAAAAAATCAACCATTTAGACACTTACATACCCATTTAATTTTGCCAACCACCTTCAGATCTACATATATAAAACATAATAATTTTTTTAGAAAAACACTAATTCACTGGATAATTCCTTTTTTTTTTTTCCTTTTATCCTCATTTATGTGCGTAGCTCCAATCTACCAAAACAAAAGAGAAAACCACCACAGAGCAATAGGCCGACCAGTCGTGTATTGTGCCACTCAGCTTATAGCTGGTAAGGGAAATTATAGAGCGCGAAGTAAGGCCAGTTCCACTCAGCACTATATACAGTGACCAATCTTAAACCAGCTTAGGATGGTATCTCAGTTGATAGTGCCCGATTTATCGAGACCCCATTGGTACCAAGATTGTTAATCTTGTTAGCCAGGATTAGTCACGACTAAACCAGCATTGCCCAAAACGCTCTACTATTTGGATTCCCTGCCCTAGCTAGGTCAAGTTTGGAAATTTGAAAGAGTGATGTTCGCCATTCATGCACTGTAGGTGGTTGAGCATCTTTCCAATGCCTACATATCTCCCTACGTGCAGCAAGTATGGAGTAAAATATCAATTTGGATGCTGAGTTGCAGATTTTATTTCTCAGACCAAAAATAACAAGAACCAGGTCTATATTGACCTGTTCACCCAAGGATTCTGACAGCTTATTCTTAATGGCTTCCCAGAATTCTGTTAGATTTGGGCATTCTAGAAACATGTGAGTATCCGTAGCTTCAATTAACCCACATCTCGGACATTTAACTGGACCTGTTAATGAAAATTTAGTTAACCTGTGTGGAGAATAATATGCCCTATGTATGGTAAAAAGGTGGTTCCTACGAAGCCACGAAGGTTTAACTAACTTCCATAACAATGAGCATGAGGCGGTCCAGAGCTCTTCCACATCAGATCCTGGCATTAATTCTGCCCACAGCGTGGTTGGTAACTGGAAACTGACATCCATTTCATCTATTATTTTACTATACCAGCTTGAGATTTCTTTTTTTGCCACCGGACTGTCTAATAAACAGGTGACCAAGTCGCTGAGGCCGCCTATAGGTTGCTTGTTGCGTCTTGCTGGCAGATCTTTATATGACTGAGCCCAGCTGGAAATCTGAATATATTTAAATCTTGACAACCCAGGACCTACTTTATTGCTAAGATAATCCCATGGGAGTAAAGACCCGTCCATAAACAGGTCGTCCCAGCAATGGATATCAGCTTCTAATAGTGAATTGTTAAGAGCGTCTGTTGTCCATAGGGGGGGTTGGGTAAGTTCCATATTGGAGCCTTTGCAGAATAATAGCCAATCTTTATCGCTTGCCTAATTTTATACCACGTGGATATAAACCCTTTTAGAACTTTCAGTTTTATCTTTTTAAAGAATTTGGGATCACCGAACTTAAACAAAAAACTGGCATGATCAACTCCTTCACAATCCAGTAAAGTGGAAAAAAGCGGGCCATTCCCTGTAGATATAGGGGTTTTAAACAACATACGCATATGCGATAATTGGAACGCCCATGCGTATGTTTGAAGGTCTGGGCCAGCCAGGCCCCCTTTCTCCCTACGACGCCTAATTTTTTTCCACGAGATTCTGGCACTTTTATTATTCCAAATGAAGCTAGTAATCAAACTCTGCAATTTAGAAATTAACTTAGGATCGAAATAAAGTGGTATAGTGTTAAATAAAAAAGAAACTTTCGGTAAAATACTCATCTTCACCAAATTAAGTTTACCCAAAATGGAAAGTGGGAGGTGAGACCAGACTCTCATAAGTTTCCGGCACTCTGCAGCTACTTTATTAAAGTTTAGAGAGGCAATAGCGTTAATATCATTAACTATATTTACCCCCAGATAACGAATTAGGCTTTTTGATGTCCCGTTGTTATTCGTTCTATTGCAATTCCAGGACATTGACTCTGTTTTGAGGGCATTGATTTCGTACCCGGACACTTTCCCAAATGTAAGGGCCTGTTCAACTATCTCAGGGTATGCCTCTTCATAACTTGTGGAGAAAATCATGATGTCATCAGCATAGAGTGCCACCTTCTTATCCCAGCCACCAAAACTAAAGGGGTTAATAAGACTGTTATTCCTAAGAATCTGAGCAAAAGGTTCTATGTATACGTCAAAAAAAAGAGGGGACAGGGGGCAACCCTGTCTGGTTCCTCTCATGACCTTGAAGGGTTCTGACAAACCACCATTAATTAACAATGAGGCAGATGGATTACGATACAGGAGCTCTATGGTCCTCCGAAATCCGTCCCCAACGTTAAACCTCTTCAAAGCCTCCGATAGGTATAACCAATTCACTCTATCGAAGGCCTTGGTGGCGTCAAGGGTAAGAACAACCAGTGGGACTTCCTCCTTTATAGCAATATCTATTGTGCCAATCAATTCATATGTAAGATCGCCAAGCTGTCTCCCTTTAATAAACCACTTTTGTGTTGAATGAATAATATCTGGGGTCACCTGACCTAGCCGATTTGCTAATATAGAAGTAAAAATTTTGTAATCGGCATTTAATATGGAGATGGGTCTGTATGAGCCACATTCAGAAGCGGGTTTACCAGGTTTCAGGATGAGGGTTATAGAGGCATTATTCCATGACTCTGGTGGTAATTCGCCTTCTCTAAGAATTTGGTTGAACAAAGTGGCCAGCACTGGAGCGACCTCCGAGGCAAGTTTTTTTATAGATCTCGCAACTCATCCCATCAGTACCTACCGCCTTTCCGCTCTTAGCTTTCTTAATGGCCTCCTCAACCTCTGTTATGGTTATTTCTTTATCTAATGAGCAGGACTGCTCAGTAGTTAGGGACGGAAGAGATATACCTTCAAGCCAATTAATTATGTCACTCTGTTTGGGCTTAAGATCATCTTGGTATATGGACTCAAAAAAATCCCTAAAGACTGCTCTAATTTCCTCATCCCTGGAAACAGTGCCCTGTGGAGTAGTGACAGAACAAATATTGTTACGGACCCGGTCAGATTTTGTTTTCCAGGCAAGTAACTTTCCTGCCCCCTCCCCATATTGGAAATGTGAGAGTTTGCTTGCCTCCCATCTCTGTATGACCCGCTTCTCCAGAACTGCAGACAATAAAAGCTTCAACTTATTCAATTCCGCTTGTTTGATATTAATGGCTGAATTATCTGTAGGGGTGGTGTTATCTATATCCCTTTGTACATTCAAAATATTTCTTTCGATAGAGGTTACTTCGTCTGTATATTGTCGAGCACGATAAACTACTTTATTTTTAATAAGACCTCTTAAAGTACTTTTGAACGCGTCCCAAATAATTCCTATGGGGGCTGTTCCCTTATTAGTACTAAATAAGTATCTTGTCTCTGATTGTAAGAATGTAATATCTTCTGTTGAAGAGAGAAGAGATCTGTCAAAAGACCATATTCTAGTAAGAGGTGTCATCGCCAGTTTTAGATCTAACACTAATGCAGAATGGTCAGAGAGATGTATTGGATTATGCTTTATTGTGGTGATGTTATCAGCTAAAGCTCTACTTGTAAGAATAAAATCAATTCTGGATCTGTGTCTGTATTTCCAATTTCTAAACGAGAATTCTTGCTTTGGACCCTCTTTGAATCGCCAGATATCTATATAATCATATTGGTTCATTAAACCTAGTAGACAGTTTCTGGATTTAGAGATGGTTTTCTGCCTACTATTAGGGGATTTATCCAAAAGTGGATTCAAAGTTATGTTGAAATCCCCTGCTATAATAACAGGGTCAGGAAAATTAAGCAGATGGCTAAAAAGAGTTTCTAATACTGAGGGGTCATCTATGTTGGGACCATAATATCCTACAAGAGTTAGCTTAGTGTCGCCTAATTCTACTGCTACAATAGCCTATCTCCCTCCGGTGTCTACTTTCTGGTGTCTTAGTTTAAATACCACAGATTTTTTTAATATAATCGAGACCCCCTTGTTTTAGAACCTTGTGTTGTTGAGATAGCTGATTCTATCCATCTATTTCTATGAACCAGATCGAGCATCTCAGTCTCGATTAAATGCGTTTCCTGGAGGATAATGATCCCCGTATCGCAGTCACGGAGATACTGCATAATTTTGTTAGCCCGCGGTTTGGTGCGAAGACCATTAACATTCCAGGATAATATTTTTAAATTACCCATTGGGGTATGAGATGAAGGTCAATTATTAAAGCTGACTGTAAGAAGAAGAAACTGGAAAATTCAAGAAAATTGTTGCTATATAGCTTAAGATGAGAAGAAACCATAGTGTTAAGGAAATTATTTACACAAAACGATTGGAGCTTTTTTTCAGAAATATAATTGTGCCCCCTTACCTCCCCATTCCCTCCCCTAAGCCCACCCTGGGAAACCCCCGTACTCACCAACCGGAAAACTTCCGGAAGTAAGTGCCCCTAGCTCTTCCCCATCTCGTCACCATGTGCCCTTAGTATCTACAATGTGGCTCACCGTTTCCTTTTATATTTGACTTAAGCGCGAATAATGTGAGTGAAGTTATGTGATTGTTTTTTTTTTTTTACTTTCTTACACCACCACTTTTTTTAATTATTTTTTATATGTTTTATATGTTTTTTTTTATCAGTGACTTATACCCTTTTTAATCCCTAATTTCCCCCATATTCACTGGATGATGTCATCAGTGATGTCATCAGTGGTGTCATTTGAGATGTCATCAGTGATGTCATTAGTGATGTCACTGACCATGTCGTGAGTGATGTAATATGTGATGTCATCAGCAGTGCATTGCGGGTGCGTGAGTTATAGTTAGCTGAACTAACTATAAAGGGGGAATTTCTATGGTTTTGTACGAGTGAAATGTCCAGCTAACTATAATGCCACTGAAACCTATGTTTTTTTCAGTGAATATATATATATATTACCTACTGGCGGTCGCCAGTAGGTATATATAGTTAGGATTTTTTTCCTATGGGATTTCTGAAAATTCTATGCCTAATAACTTTGGCGTTTGTGGACGGAATTGGCTGAAATTTTCAGGAAAATGGCACATTTTGTTTCTGAGCAGCCCTTGAAAATTTGGGGGGTTTTGTGGAGGGGGGGCCGAGAAAAAAGGGGGGTCCCAAAACACGTTTTTCCCATGTTAATTTCCATAGGGCGGTTGGACTCACTTTTAGCCCGAACGGCTGAATGGATTTTCACGAAACTTGGCAAAATTGTAGGGACTGTTAGCCCGATGTGCCTTTGCTAGGTCTCAATATATGTGCTTCAGTGGATTTTGAGAAATTAACGTTTAAATCAAGATATATATCTGTAACAGCGCTCCGGGCAGCTATCCGGTTAGCGAACCTTTCGCGTAACGGAACTTTGCGATGAGAAGCTGATTGGCCCTCTGGTGTCTGTCAACATTCTAAACAGTCCGGAGCGGCCGCCATCTTGTCTCTCGGTAGGATCGAGAGACAAGAGGAGGGCAAAACAAAGGGGGAAATTACCATAAGGGGGCATAGTAGATCCTCGTTGACCCCCTAGGTTTTATGTGGAGGTTTTAAAAGGGCCTAGGAGGGTCCAAAAAAAAAAAAAAAATTTTTTTTTGCGTGATAAGCGCCACGTTCGCGAACCGGAAAGCGTTCTGGGCAGCGAACTTTATGGATAAAAGAATGAAAGACTTTTCTAATGCTGTATGTTAATTGTTTGTTGTTTTTCTTGTTTTTTTTTGTTTTCTTTTTTTTAAAGTGTTTTTTTTTTTATTTTGATTCTTTTTCATAATTTTTTAAACTTTCTAATATTTCAGTGTCTGAAATGTCATTATTTTCTTGATATATTGTTTGCAATCTGTGAGGTTGCAAAATGTCCTCATTTGCAAGGAGGACATCTACTGCTTGGACACATTGCAGCAGTTCATTATCCAAGCTTTCATCCATAAATTCCATGTCAATTTGTTCAATTAATTCCTGGCTGCTCTCTTGCAGGTCCATCTCAAAAGAAACTTGCTGCTCGCCTTCCATTTTGCCTGAAATTTGGATTAAAAAAATATATATTAGTAGAGATAGGGCACTGTTGGGATTAATTTTAGATAGGCAGTTTTTATCAGTGAATTTATCTTTTGGCAGTGTATAGTATGAGAGTGGAAATAGGACTATAATTTTGCCTGAAATTTGGATTAAAAAAATATATATTAGTAGAGATAGGGCACTGTTGGGATTAATTTTAGATAGGCAGTTTTTATCAGTGAATTTATCTTTTGACAGTGTATAGTATGAGAGTGGAAATAGGACTATAAAAAAGTGTATGTGATTTAACCAAGACAAGCCTTACTCCATTGATAACTATAACAGAGAAGTCTATCTAAATACATTACTACTACAGAGGGATAGTGTATATCTAGCAAAAAAAGTCTACTATATTAAGTCATAGTGCATAATATATTAAATTATAACTTACCTTCACAAAGAAGTTGAAGTTTTTTGAAGCTATTGAAATAGGAGGTACAACAAGAAGTAGTAGTCAAAATGGCTGTGTTTCCTTCTCTCCCTTTATATATATACAGGTATATAACCAAGCAAATGTCAGGTAATAAAAGTAGAAAATGAAAGTAACATTTTCATTGGTTGTCAATGCCAACAATTCAGATGTGTTTTGTGAAGTAATTTACCTCACGGTACTTGGAGAGGTCTACAGGCTAAATGGCTAAATTGAATTTCAATGAAATTTGTGAGAATGGAAGGGATTGTTATGTAGTATGAGCTAATCTATATTTGGTGAGAGTGTCTCTAGTCGTTTTTCTGTAAATTACTTTCCCGCCTTTTTTTAGGACCGCTTTCCAGAAAGCGGCCCGGTTAGCGAACCTTAAGCGTCACGGGAGTCCACCATTTTGTGTTTCGGTAGCATTAAGATACAAGATGGAGGGCAAATAATGTTTAGAATGGGTAGAAGGGGTCATGGTAGACTTATCTTGACCCCCTAGGTTTTCTGAGCGTGGCTGAGGAGGCTTATATGTGCGGAAAAAAACTTTTTTTTAAAAAATCCGCGAGGTTAGCTTTCGGTTAGCGAACCGGGTAGCGCTCCGGGGAGCGAATTTTGTGGAAAATTAGTGAAAAAAGTTAGAGGAAAATAATAATTGTGAGTGATCAGATGTAGGGTAGCTCTGAGAAGAGCTTTTGGGTTTATGGTACATTTAGGTACTTATAAGTAGGTACCAATGCACAGTCTTAAATTCAGAATGAAAATTCTGTTGCCCTCATCTGAGAAGTGAACTCCATCTCCTCTGTAGATATCTTGCATGTAGTAACGCAAGTTATTGTTGTACAGAGAGCCCATTCCATGGTCTCTCATGTAAGCTGAAACAGATTTGTTTACATGCTTCCTCGCTTTCTCAATTTGTGGACAAAATTGGTTGGACCACCTCCATTTCTGTCTTTGGCATATATTGGAATATACCAAGGCAGTTTGAGGAAAAAGTGCCATTAATTGCTCAAAGGTGTCCTTTAAAAGCATTTCCAGACCTACCCCTGTCAAAGTGCCCAAATCATTACCTCCACAGTGCACTATTAACAGGTCAGGTTTTGGCAAATGCATAAAGGTTTTCACCAATGGTATCAATCGGTGACATTTTAATCCTCTTTGGCCCAACCACTTAATTTCCACATCTTGTAAATTGAGGTTAGGTAAATTTCTGCTCTCAGCATACCTTTGAGCCCAGTGGATGTAACTATGTCCAACAATCCAGACCTTAAACATGGTGGGAGAAGGTTGTTCTGCAGTCAGATGAAGTGTGGTAATGAAAGGGCAGTTGAAACAGTAGGAGTTTCTAAAGAAAAAAAACTGTGGATTTACAATGCTAATGATTCATTAGCAGTGATTGGTGCATTTCCATTTCTGAAAACAGAAAGTTAGGGTGCATGGATGTGTTCTTTGAAAGATGTAATTTGAATGGTCAAGGAAGAAACATTTATTGAAAGATTGCTCTGGATACGCAGGTGCACTGAGAGTTCAGAGTTCAATTGAAACATTGTTGTGTGAATTTGCAAACATGAGAGG
The DNA here is from genome assembly GCF_964263255.1 of Lissotriton vulgaris. Lineage (NCBI taxonomy): Eukaryota > Metazoa > Chordata > Amphibia > Caudata > Salamandridae > Lissotriton > Lissotriton vulgaris. The sequence goes on from NW_028252953.1 coordinate 89,150, forward strand.
TCTTCCAGGAGGTGGTTGCTATGGAAACAAGGGAAAGAGGGCAGAGGGGGGAAGGGTTTTGATTTGAAAAAAGTGAGGGAAGAGGTATGATTGGCTAATATGAGAGATATGTGAAATGAATATCTGTATTTCTGTGCTTTCAATAGCTGCAGCCTTTGGAGTGCATCCTTTTTCTTCTGCTGAAGACAATTTGGTGTATTTCTGAGACTGTTTTCAAAACTCAAACAATATTTGCTAAGGTGAGAAAAGATTTATTTAATTTAGATAGAGAATAGTATGATTTAAGGAGAAAATGATGAAGAAAGCTGTGTTTTTAAAATGTGGTTTTGTCTCTAGTGAGATAGTAATAGAATTAGTTTTATATAGAAATTGTAATTGCATATTTGGTGTAACATTCTGGCATGCAGTAACACAAGTTATTGTGGTACATGGAGCCCATTCCATGGTTTGTTATGTAAGCTGAAACAGATATGTTGTTTTTAAAAACGATTTAAGAAATCAATTTATGTGCGATAAAATTCGCCGAAGTGCGGCGATAATTATTGTCTCTAAACAAGTTAGAGACAAAAATTACCGCTAGTTGTTGGAAATATGCCCCCGGGTTTTTCCTTGCAGGAATCGGGAAGCGAAAGACTAGCACTGAAATCAGTAGTCTCACACCTGAATCGGGAGGGTTGGCATGTCTGGATACTCTACAGCTGGAGCCATAAACTACATCCGCAGGGCTAGGTGATAGCCTAGGTCCGGCCTGGACAATCGGACACAGAGGAAGAGAAGTGTCAGAGGGTGCGGTAGTGAATAGGGTGAAAGGGAGGTGTCGAGCGGGCACAGGGTGTGATTCTCAGAGAAGAGCAGCGCAGATGGGGGAAGTATATGGCCCATGCATGAGAGAGAGAGCGCGGGTGACCATTGCGTGGGGGAGATGCGTGCGAGGGTGGGGAGCCATGCTGAGAATCGGCGGCGTGCAGAGAGTGGCCCTGGTCAAGGCATCTAAAATGGCTGCCGTGCACGACAAAATTGTGGCATTGGACAAAAACGCAAGATGGCGCAGACAATGTTTATCAATAAGGATTCATTTATAATAAAATATTTACTCGCAGTGACAAAATGGTGTTCAACACTTCCTGATTTCCATCGAATCGAACGTTAAGAAACGTCACGCAGCAAAAAAAAAAAAAAAAAAAGCTCACGCACAGAGCGGTTTTTAGCCATGTTATCCAATGGAAGGTGGATAACATGGCTAAGAGCATTTGCTGGATAATGCATGAATATCGCTGACTTTTCAGCGATATTCATGCATTGTGGCCGATGTGCGGCGATAATTTTTGTCTCTAAACAAATAAAACGAAGCACAAAATGGCGAATTCCCGTTTCGCTACCAGTTTGCGGCCCAGTTTGCGGCCGGTGAAGCGCTTCTACCGTGAAAAATCATTTTTTTTTTATTTTCCCCACGGGACCCTTTAATAACCCGAACAACATTCCTAGGGGGTCAAGAGGGGTATACCTTGCCCCCTTTCAATAAATTCCCCCTTCGTTTTTCACCTCTTCTTCTCTCTCGATCCTACCGAGAGATAAGATGGCGGCCGCTCCGGACTATTTAGAATGTTGACAGACACCGGAGAGCCAATCAGCTTTCTGTTATCCAATGGAAGGTGGATAACATGGCTAAGAGCATTTGCTGGATAATGCATGAATATTGCTGACTTTTCTGCGATGTTATGTTTACCTTTTTAAATGGAAAGTGTTCCTCTTGGGGCAAGTGTCTTGTAAATACGCTCCCACTTGCGCTTGGCAAATTTAGATTTCGATTATGGGAGTTACCTAGCCATGTTAATAGTGTCTCAAAAATGGTGCTAGGGCATTCCAGAAAACACTTTCATGTGTCTCAAGGACATTTTTAGTCATTTCTTCATGAATGCAGGTATACAATTGATTTATATGCTGTGTTTAAAAACGAATTTAGAAATCAATTAAATTTCAGGATATGTACTGTTAGAGCTTCATAGGTTGTTTGGGGTCATATTTAGAAGGCATTTTAGTGTCTTTGATGTTATTTTTCCCTTTTTAAATGGAAAGCGTTCCTCATGGGGCCCTGAGCAGTTCTTAGCCATGTTATTTAATAGGAAGTGGATAACATGGCTAAGAGCATTTGCTGGAAAATGTATGAATATCGCTGATTTTTCTGCGATATTCATGCATTGCGGCCGTTTTTTTTCACATTTGCAAGCACTTCTTAGCCATGTTATCCAATGGGAGGTGGATAACATGGCTAAGAGCATTTGCTTCAAAGGTTGTTTGGGGTTATACACCATTTTTGGGAAATTATTAACATGCCTATCTAACTCCCATAATCAAAATCTAAATTTGCCAACCGCAGGTGGGAGCGTATTTACAATAAATTTGCACCATGAACAACGTAAAATAGCATACTACACACTCAAATGCCTTATAAATATGACCCAAAACATCTTATGAAGCACTAGTAGTGCATATTTCCAGAAATGTATTGGTTTTCATTTAATGATTTACTTCATTGGTAGGCCTTCACATGTTTTTTTACCTTGTTTTTTTTCAGTGATAATCTTATCTGCAACCATGTGTTGGCCTCACCTCAAATAAACAAAACAGGTGATGGACTGAATGTGGATCAATGACACACATTCACCCCAGTCTAAAGATCTGGGCCTAAACAAATCTTTAGATAGGCTACATCTTATCGTCATCCTGAATTAATGATTTAAAATATTAGGGAGTGATTTATGAGTGTTGTATGCCTGTTTTGTACCATTGAGTGTCATTTTTGTGATGCAGTGCTGGTGGAAAATATTTGCTATGTTAAATAATTAGTACGGCATTAAGTTTTAGATGACTGTTATTTATTTACTGTTTGGTAATAGTGGTTAATAACATTTTATATTATATTTTTCCACAGATTCAACTGCAGATTCTTTCATAGTTTGTAAAATGCCTTCCAAAAGTAGAATAAGAAAGGCTAGAAAACGTCAAAGACAGCAGGATGATGTTTTATTGCAGCAGTCCTCTTCCCCAAATACTTGTCAAAACACCAAGAAAGGTCCGGGTAAGAGCACAAAATCATTCTTAAGAAATATTTGTAGTAAAAAAAGTTTTGCTCAAAAAAATGTTTCAGTTCACAAAAAGAAAAGTAATTTAAATGGAAAGGAGAGACCCATCACAAATGTTACTGGTAGAGGAAGAGATAACTCTGTGCATGATAGTAGAAGGAAACAACAGTTTAGGGACATTCGAAATCGAATGTTCCGTAATAGGATATTAGTTAATTTATTGAAAAATATTAAAAAGAAAGGCCAACAGAAAGCGGCATTTTATAAGAAGAAGAAAAATGTAGAGAAAATTATTGATCATGCTTTTGAAATTAAGCGAAAGTTGTTTATTTTGGTAATCAATAGAATTAGGAAACTAAGCAAGGTAATTTCTGATTTCAAAACAAAAAGTAGATGGAAGAGAGTAGTAAATCGTACTAACTTTTGTGAAGTTTTTTCCGGAGAATGGATGCATAGTTCAAGTTCTGAGGCATTTTTTAATGAGGAGACTTATTTTCAGGATAATGATTTGGTGCATGCAGTTGACATCAGTGGTCGAGCTTATGAAGTGAAGGATGGTTGTCCAGTTGAAAAAGAACAACTTGTGACAACAGAGACAGAAGAGGCGCTAAGTGATGAGGTTTTAGGAAGACGTCCTAAGGGTCCTGTGTACATTTGGAAGTGTAGTTCTATTTGCAGTGTGCGACAGGTTTCCATCAATTTGCTTTGTGATTTTATACGGACATTTAATAAGAAAAGTTTGAAGCAGAAAATGAAGTTGTTGCAAGATTTAGATCCTTGCAGAGTGAGACAAATGACAGGTTTGCGTGGTCATTCACTGGCTTGTCTTTCCAGGAGAGTATGCCAGAGTGTTTTTCATCATTTCAGGATGCTAGCAGTGCATCATAATAAAGTGAGAAAATTAGTGAGAATGTTGTATTATGCTAAGAGTCCAGCAATTATGCTTAAACAATTATGTGCTGCTCTTTTGCATGGTTCTGAAATAGATGTGAAGAATATTTGTGAAGAAATTGAGTTTTGTTACTTTGGTAGTAAAGATGAGAATGTTCAAATTGACCCTGAAGTAGAGGGTAATGTGGAAGATAATGTACAGGTTTCCAGTACAGATAATTTTCAGAAGGAAATTGCCACGTTTCAGATGAAATCAAGTGAGAGGCCTAATTTCACTTGTGTATGTTGTCGACGTACTTATTATAAGAATCAGACTAAGTTAGTGGATTTATATGCAAAAAGTGAAAGGGAAAATAATAGTGAATGGAAGGATTTTGCCACATACTTGATGGTAGAAGATTGTTTTGATTTGGGATCGGACCAACGTGTGTGTACTTATTGTTGTAATAAATTAAACCAAAACCAGATGCCTGCTAGGGCAGTTCATAATAATCTGGAATTGGTTGAGATTCCTTCTGAATTGAAGGATTTAAATACTTATGAATCTATTTTGATTCAAAGTATCCATCCCTTTCAGGCTATTGTAAGAATGGAGCCAAAGACAGGGAAGTTGCCTCCAGCAGATTTACAGAGAGGATTAAAGGGAAGAGTTGTTTATTTGCCTCTAGATTTGAACAAAAACATTAACACAATTGGAATAGAAGAAGTGGAAGAGGAACCTCTGGTTATCTTGGTTAATGGGGTTCCGACAAAGAATAAGAAAATATGGCAAGATTTAGTGGATGTTAGGAAAGTCAAAAAGGCAACAGTGTATTTGAAGAAAAATAATAAGTACTATAAGAATGTATATGTTGCAGAAGAGGAAGTAAGTGATGAAGAGGATAGCGATTTGTGTGCTGGCCAAATTGAGAAAGTAGAGGCCTCTAAAAGGGAAGAAATATATGAACATTATAGTGTTCATCCTTTGCATTCCAAGGAAGTCATGGGGAATGCTATTGAGTTGTTTCAAATGAAACAAGCCAAAGGGAGTCCCATTAGTGTTTGGGAGGAAAGTTTGGAAGCTCGGTGTTTCCCACAGCTATTTCCCACAGGTCAAGGAGGAAGATATGATGAGCGACCTCATCAAATTCCTGCGTCTGAATACCGGACTTTACGATTGTATGCAGCAGATCCTAGGTTTCGGCAATGCATTCCCTATTTGTTTCATCTCCTGTTTGAAAGCGATCTGTCTGGACTGTCATATGCAGTGAACCACATCTTAAAAAGTGGTATACAGATGCGAAACATCTCGGCAAGTGACTTTATGCATAAAGTCAATGTCCAAGACAGTATTTTGGATTCTCACTTAATTAATCTCATGGCGTGTCAGCGTGGTACTAATGAGTACTGGTACCGTCGTCATGGTGATTTAAAATGTATGCTGAGGAACTTAGGAACTCCAACATGGTTCCTCACTCTGAGCTGTGCCGAGTATGGCTGGGAAGACTTACTTGAATTTCTACGAGAGGCAAATGGAAATATTGAAAACATTGAATTCAAGACACCTGGAGAACTGTGTTCTTTGGATCCAGTGAATGTATGCAGGTACTTCAATCATAGATTTGAAGCTATGATGTCTTTCATCACAAATAAAAAGAATCCACCTCTTGGAGAGGTGTTGGATTTCTTCTGGAGAAAGGAGTACCAAGCAAGAGGTGCCCCTCATATACATATGTTGTTGTGGATCAAGGATGCACCTAAATTTGGAACAGATCCGGATGACTTAGTGATGAATTTCATCGAACAGTATTCTACGTGTGCTGTTCCAAACGCAACGGAGAAGAAAAGTCTAAGAGAACAAGTTCTATGTTTCCAAAGCCATCGTTGTGGAAAGTACTGTCGTCGTAAATTCAGAAACAAGGAGAAGTTCTACACCAAATGTCGTTTCAACTTTCCACGACCGGTGATTTCTAAAGGAAGAGTGAACAGTTTGATGTCTTCGCTGCGACATAATGTGACGAGGAAATCACCCAAGAATACATACAATTTGAAAAGGAACGAAGAGTCCAAGTACATCAATGACTACAACCCAGTGATTTTGTCCATGTGGAATGCTAACATGGATATACAGTTTGTGGCTGACAACTGTATGGCTGTGGCTCGGTATGTGACATCTTACATCACCAAAAAAGAAAAGACTGAACTGAAGGATATGTGGGAGGATATTTCTCATGAAAAGAGCCTCAGCAAGAAGTTGTACAGTTTCAGTCTGAAGATGTTGTCGCATCGAGAAATCGGAGCTTACGAATGTTCTGACCGGTTGTCTTCAGCAAGTCTCTATGCCAAATCCAGGAGTCTAGTTTGGGCGAGTCTTGGTCTTGCTGCAACGCGAAATCGAGTTCTAAAACCTGTCCGGGAAATTGAGTATTTGGCAGAAAAGGAACCAAACAGTACCGACATTTTGAAGACCAACATGTTGGATACATATTATCCAAATCGAAGCAGTCACCTTGAGAATGTTTGTCTATATGAGGTTCTCCAAAATTATATATTCAAGAGGAACATCAAAGAAGATATTGAGAAAGGAGTGTATGCTGTAATTGGAAGTGAGGGATGCCTGGTCAAGCAAAGAAAATGCCAATTAGTAAACCATCGAAAATTGAGTGGTGAATCTCCAGAAAAAAAGGAGTTTTTTTATTTAGCACTTTTGCAACTTTTCAAGCCTTGGCGTGCAGAAGAGGAACTGCTTGGAGATTTCCTCTGTTACGAAGACTCTTTCAATGCAGCCAAGGAGTCCATAGAATGTCCTGCTTTTTCTAAATATCAAGAAATGCTAACTTTGGAAATTGAGCAGGAAGCAACGATTGCAGCCGAGATTGCTAGAGACAGTTCTCAGGACAGTCAGAGTTCTGTTTCATTGAGTCAAGATCCACTTGGAGGACCTATTATCGAAAATGAAGCTGCCACTGCTATGAATGAAGTGGAAAGAGCCATGGCACATGCTCAGGAGGATTCAGTTAACTTAGAAGACTTGGAAAAACAACTCAACGTTGAGCAGAGGAAAATATATGATGAAGTTACCACGGAAATTGAGCACGGATTAAGTCATGAGAAGAACAAATGCTCATGTACATCGTTGAAGCCTGTCCGACTGTACGTGAGTGGAGAAGCGGGAACTGGAAAAAGTTTCCTCATTAAAGCAATCTCTTGTTATTTGAAGGAAAGGACTGAGTCATCGCTGTCTTGTGTTGTCACCGCTCCTACTGGACTGGCAGCACATAACATTAAAGGTATTACTTTGCATCGTCTACTGATGCTGCCGGTGGAGCATGACAACAAATTACAATACAACAAGTTATCTGGAGATGCTTGCTGTGAAGTTTCAAGAGTCTTGAGGAAAATGAAACTACTTATCATTGACGAAGTAAGCATGGTTTCCAATGTCATGCTTGCCTTTGTGCATTTGAGAATGCAAGAAGTACTTAAAACTGAATATGATGTGTTATTTGGTGGGAAACACATCATTGTTTTCGGAGATCTTCTGCAGCTGACACCAGTAAAAGGTCAACCTGTGTTCAAAATACTCACGCATGAAGATACCAGGAAGTGCCTAGGGAGCATTGGCAACGTCAATATATGGTTAAACTTCAATTATGCAGAACTGCATCAAAATATGCGTCAGGCAAAGGATGAAGATTACAAGAATATTCTACAAGATATTAGAATTGGAAAAGTGACTGAGCATGGGAAAGAAGCTTTAAATGCACAATTACTGTCAAATTTATATCCCAAACAAGAGATTGTGCCTGAGAATATTTTTCAGAAAATTACTGAGAAGAAATCCGGGATATGTCTCATGCCAACTCTTGCAGAATGTGCCATCTTCAACAACAAAATGTTGAATTTAGAAAAGCAAGAGATTGTGAAACTTGAAGCTATCAACAAATTAGAGCATATGGGATCAACAATTATTTTGTCAGACAATTTGAAATCACCATTGGATTCATTAGAGAAGACTATATCTAAAACAGCGGGTTTTGAAAAGACTTTGAATGTGTGTTTAAATTGCCGAATTATTTTGAGAAGGAATTTACATGTAGAAAGAGGTCTGGTAAATGGATCAATGGGTAATGTTGTTGATTTTGAGAAATACAGAAATAGAGATGGAATAGAATTTTTAAGAATTAAATTTGATGGCATTGAGGAAGTACAGCAAATTGGTCGTTGTTCTGCTAGGTTTTTGCTTGTTAAAGATTTATATGTTCGCCGTAAACAGTTTCCTGTTTGCTTGGCATATGCGGTGACAATCCATAAATCGCAAGGTTTAAGTGTAGACTGTGCATTGGTGAATATTGGCAGTTCTGTGTTCAAGGAGGGTATGGCATATGTGGCATTGTCACGAGTTAGAACTTTATCGGGATTGTACTTGATTGACTGTGATGTCACAAACATTTGTGCGGATCTAGATTGTGTTAAGGAATACAATAGGTTAAGAAGAGAGTATGCGCCACATTTGCCTCAATATCCTTTGTTTGAGAAACGTGTGGTAGGCCGCAAACGTAGAAATAGCAGTAATAGTAGGGAGGTTGTTGCAAAAAGACTAAAAGTCAATGAACCGAAAATTGTTAGCAGAAAGAAAGTGGATTCTGTTGAAGATGTTGTCGGTTTTCAATTTGAAAACAGTTCTGGTGTCAACTGCTATGCAAATGTAGTGGTTAATGTTCTCTTTTCACTAGAGAGTTTAAAAGAACAGATTCTGTTGAATTCTGAACAAATTTTATGCTGTTTGTTGAATTCTGTTTTCGAGAAATGTAGCACTGATCGAACAAAAGTAGAAAGTGTGTCTGAAGTTCGTTATCTGTTAGATGAATGTTCAGGTCAAACAGACTTCTCTCAAAATAATCAGCAAGATTGTCAGGAGTTTTTAATGTATATGCTTGATATATTGCAAGTTGAGGGTGTAGATGTAGATCACCTGTTTGGGCTTTCTTATCAATGGCAGCATGACTGCGAGAATTGTAGGGTATCAAGTACTACTAGTGTAGACTCAGAAAGATTTATATATTTAACTTTGCCAGACAGTAAATCAGTCTCCTTTAATAAGCTAGTAAATGCAGCGGATCACAACATGGAGTGTAGCCAATGTAAATCTGAAATGATGTCAACATTACTTATACGTAGATATGGACAGTATGTCATTTTAATGATCCAACGATGTAGGCCTGATGGATCAAAATTGTCAACTTTAATAAAAAATGTTGTGGCTTCTCAGCTTTCAATATCAGGAAGGACTTTTGTAACTGTAGCAATTATCTATCACGATGGTCCTTCAACAACTTCAGGACATTATACAGCTTATTTAAAGTCTCGAAACGGCTGGTCATTCTGCAATGATTCCGTTGTAAGTTTCAAAAAAAAATTGCCGTTTGACCTTAAAAATTCTTACCTGGTGTTTTTAAAACCAAAATTTTAAAGAAAGAATCTCGAGATTTCCTGTGAAGAATTGGAAAAGGTTCATCAAGTTGAGGGAATGTAAGTCTGCAATGCTGTCTAGATTATTGGTCCAAAACTTTTAATTATAATGTTATTTTGTAAAATCCGACTATATAAACCTGATGCAAGTAAGTCTGCTTCATAGTAAGCAGTATCAGTGTCATAGGAAAAGGAGAACATGAGTGACAAAGAAGAGTAAGATATTAGTAGTCCAGGATTGTGAAAATAATCTCAAATGTTTTCTTTTTGCAAGTTGCGAAAATAGAAAATGTCGGGATTTGATTGGAAGAATTACAAGACTTGCGAATCGCGGCAACATGATTTGGCCTAGTGGAAACATGTGATAGAATGAGAGAAGTCTTTTTTTCTATGTAACATATTTTTCGTATCGATGGAGGTTTTCTTTCAGAAAGTGGCGGGCTGAAAATATTTATAGCACAACAGAGTGGATGCTGTTCATAGGAGATCCTTCGACGTCATTGAAAGTAAGTTAATTTTAAGGAGTTTTGAAATCAGATTTCTTAGGTTGTATGGGTTTTTTAAACACAGTCATTTTGATTGTGTTTTTTTTTCCCCGCTGTTACATGATGAATATCTTCAAGTCACTGATTTAAGTGAAATTTGATACATTCTGAGAACAGCAAAAATAAACCATTTAACATGTATAATTAATGTTCTTCTGTTTGTACTTATGATATACATTTAGAAATGTGAGGTAGATATGGAAAAACTGAGTCTTTTGTAAGTGTCAATTTTAATGCTTATAGTGCTGTATTTCCGGGTACTGTTTTTTTTAAAAGGAATAGGCCTCACCTCAAAGAAAGCTCTTCAAAGCAGACATCTTATTTGCATCCTGAAACTATCATTTAAAATATTAGAGACAATTTTATGATGGCTTTACATCTTCAACATCAAGATACAGTTTTTTGTAAAATATATATATTTAGGATTGTGTAGGGGACGTAGAGAAGCAGAGACTTCTGTAAATGTCAAAGTTGTTGAAAAACTGTTTGTTTTTGAACCTTTTCCCTTGTCTTTTCTAATTTTTAAATACATGTTTTAATATTTTTGGAAATGTTTGTTCTCTGTTTTACAGATTGAAAGTATGAAAAAATATTTTAAAAAGGTAACAAGAATTATAAGGTAAATGTTTTCTACTCTTTTTACCCGCAATGCACTGCTGATGATGTCACTGACACTATCTCTCATTTACTCTCTATAGCTGTCTTTCTTTTTACATTATTCTCTGTTTACTTCCCTTATACTAACTCTTCTTTTTTTAAAAAAAATATTTTTTTAGTTCGCTTAAAGTTCGCGAACCGGTCAGCGAACTTGAAGCGAACCAAAAGAAATAGAGCTTGCCAGAGTGATAAACATTCTAGCAATTTTATTTGAAAGGGGAGGTAGTTCTGAAAAAAACTTTTTTTTTTTGTTTTTGTTGTTTTATATATTTGTTTTTTTTTCTGAACATTTTTTGATTTTTTTGTATTTTTAGAACAGTTTTATGTTTTTTTTGTGTTTTTTATGGAGGGGAAACAACAAAAAAACAGGCATTGAAAACGGCTCAACAGGAGCAAAAAAAAAATTACTTCTTGGGTGCATTAGGGCACTTATGGTTTTCGAACACCATATTAATCAAATTGATGCTCATGTTCCCATACGACAACATTGCACCGCAATATATACAAGTAAACCTCATATGTTGGAAATTTGGTTGAATATTTGGCACAGTTTCCTGTGCCTCTCTTCCTGACAAAGACATTGATGAGGTAGATCTGGCCACAGGAGTTGTCGGGGGATTGTCTTGTAGGTCCCTTAACTCAGCCCGGCTGTAGTTCAAGGGATGCCACCTGGTCATATGTCGATGCATAGTATAGTTGCCCATACTATATTTCTTCTCTGTGCCTCTTGACAATCTGTAATCACAGATGAGGCAGGTGACATATTTCGCATTCACCTTCTTCTCCCCTGGAGGGATGGAAAAAAACTGCCAGATGAAACTAGTTTTTCTCTTTGAAACACGGGGCAACTCTGGGATAAATTGTTGTTGATGTGGATCCTCTTCTTCTTCTTCCTCCTCTTCCTGCTCTCTGTTGGAGGTAAATTGACTTGGTGGTCCTCTCTTCTTATGAGGAGGTGGAGGTGGTGGTGGGGGTCCACCAGCTGCAGCAAGTACAGAAGCCATTGCTCAATTGTAGCTAAATGGTCTTTCTCTCACCAAGATGAAAGTCAGAGTGAGGAAAGAAGGAGAGGTTTACATGATTTGGGAAAAGCAAAAGTTCTGAACCAATGAAAAGTGTTATTTTTAGGTCACATGACCTAGTATTACATCATTAGGAAACCAAAAGTGAAATGAACTAATGAAAAGTGTTATTATCGAGTCACATGACCTGCTGTCTTTACGTTTCGCGCTTTGCGCCACTATCCAATCCGCTTCCGGGTCCGCTAACTTGGCGCGTCGGATAACGTATTACGCGACAACGCAAAACGTCATGATAACGTAACAGTTACGCTTAAGGAACGATTACCGGCTCGCGCACCAAGTCGCGGCTTTGAATTCAGCTAACGGGAAGCTGACCAGTTCGCGGACTAGGAGCGGAACAAATTTTTTTTTTTTTAAAAATGTATAAAAAACATGTACAATATATTTTATGATTTAAAAAATAATACATTTTACAGATACAAATATTAGCTTTCAAAAAACCATTGAAATTCAATGAAAAAACCATAGGTTATAGACCATATATAGTTAGGAATTAGCATTTACAAAACCTTATTTTACTCGCACAAAACCATTGAAATTCCATATATAGTTAGATGCGCTAACTATATATCGCGCACCCGCAATCCACTGCTGATGATGTCACATATTACATCATTCATGACATGGTCAGTGACATCACTGATGACATCACTGATCACAACATCCAGTGACTGTATGTTTCTGTAAAGTTAAAATATGTCTTACATATTGAAGAATGAGTGGATGTATAAATGTCTGGATGAAGGATTTAGTAGGTGCATGACTGATTGTATGAGGGAGTGATTAAATGTGTCTCACTGAGTGCATGGGTTAGTGAATAAACTATATTAGTTTGTGCATCATTATATCTGTTGTTCTGTTAACTGCTGCATGTGTTGATCAGTAGCTATATGAATAACTATATGGGTTATTGATTGGTTGCTCAAGTATTTGTATGGGAGACTGAGTATATGTGTGAGTGGCTGGGAGGTGTGTGACTCTGTGCATAGATGTGTGAGCAGTTGATTCACTAGATGTATGGTTTCAAAAGTGCATGTGGAAACAGCTGTATGGGTGGTTGACTGTGTGCATGAGTGTATTGGTGAGTGAATGGATATCTCAGTGCTACATGTCAAAGTAAGTACATATGTAAAACACAGTACATGTGAGAGTTAACATATATAAATAACTGTGCATTAGAGCCAGTGAATGTGTGAATGGCTGTATGGATCATTGTGAACTTTTATTAGGGATTATATAAGAGAGTAAATATGTGTTAGAATATGCTTCAATAAGTAAGGTGTGTATAACTGTATAGTTGAGGAATTGGAGGTGTGATTGATTCTTTGTATGACTGTCTAGGTGTATGAGTAACTCCATGGATGAGTGACAATCTGTGAGTGTCTGTTTTCACTGAGTGTATCTAAGGATATATCAGAGTCTGTAGAGGTTCATCGTATTAACACATGAGTGATGTGATCAGTGATGACAAATGAGATGTCATCAGTGATGTCATTTGAGTTGTCATCAGTGATGTCATCAGTGATGTCATTTGAGATGTCATCAGTGATGTCATTTGAGTTGTCATCAGTGATGTCATCAGTGATGTCATTTGAGATGTCATCAGTGATGTCATCAGTGATGTCACTGACCATGTCATGAATGATGTAATATGTGACATCATCAGCAGTGGATTGCGGGTGCGCGATATATAGTTAGCGCATCTAACTATATATGGAATTTCAATGGTTTTGTGCGAGTAAAATAAGGTTTTGTAAATGCTAATTCCTAACTATATATGGTCTATAACCTATGGTTTTTTCATTGAATATATATATGTTTGTAAATCGTCACTTGCTTACTCAGTTGGAAAAAGATGATGCAAACCCAGGATTTGGTGCAAATCTTTTATTTTGTGCCCTGCACTGCCGTCATGACGCGTTTCAACCCTCAAGGGACCTTATCACATAACATGTTAGAGGAGCTGTCGCAACCTTTAAAAGTGAGTGCTGAATAACATGGCTCATAATCATCTTATGCAAACACAACAGTTGATGGACAGAAGGCAGAACAATCTCATACATTCTCCTCAGTACAGAGATCTGAGGCTAAATCCATAGATTTTTGCACTACACATCACACCAGTTCAGACATGGCCATATGCAAATCAGCCTTGACCCTGTGCCTCATGGGAACAGTCAAGCCGGAACTGCCAAGCCATGTCTTTACTGGACCGGAATCAAGCATCCTAGGACCGGTTTCTGGCTATCAGTCGTCTTCAGCCAGGATAGCTTGACTCCAGTGGTGTCGAGAGCATGGGACTCACGTCTGAGCATACCCATCCCACTCTGGGTGACAAAATGCAAAAACAACAGTTGATGGACAGAATGCAGAACAATGTCATACATTCACCCCAGTACAGAGATCTGGGCCTAAATCCATCGTTTTTTGCACTCCACACCACCCCACTTCAGACATGGCCATATGCAAATCAGCCTTGACCCTGTGCCTCATGGGAACAGTCCAGCCCAAACTGCCAAGCCATGTCTTTACTTGACAGGAATCAAGCATCCTAGGACTGGTTTCTGGCTATCAGCCATCTTCAGCCAGGGTAGCTTTACTCCAGTGGTGTGGAGAGCATGGGACTCACGTCTGAGCATACCCATCCCACTCTGGGTGACACATGCAAAAACAACAGTTGATGGACAGAATGCAGAACAATGTTATACATTCACCCCAGAACAGGGATCTGGGCCTAAATCCATCTTTTTTTTGCACTCCACACCACCCCAGTTCAGACATGGCCATATGCAAATCAGCCTTGACCATGTGCCTCATGGGAACAGTCCAGCCCGAACTGCCAAGCCATGTCTTTACTGGACCGGACTCAAGCATCCTAGCTTGTTTTCAGTCCAGGGAGAACCTGGCTTGGCAGTTTGGCTGGACTGTTCCCATTGGGCACAGGGTCAAGACTGATTTGAATATGGCTGGGTTCAAACTGGAATGGCATGGTGAGCAAAAAAAACGATGGATTAAGGCCCAGATCTCTGTACTGGGGTGAATGTATGACATTGTTCTGCATTCTGTCCATCACTTGTTGTTTTTGCATTTGTCAACCAGAGTGGGACGGGTATGCTCAGACGTGCGTCCCGTGCTCTCCATTCCACTGGAATCAAGCTTTCCAGGCTGATGAGGGCTGAAAGCCGGAAACCGGTCCTTAAATGCTTGGTTCCAGTCCAGGGAGGACCTGGCTTGGCAGTTCGGGCTGGACTGTTCCCATGGGGCACAGGGTCAAGACTGATTTGCATATGACTGGGTTAAAACTGGAATGGCATAGTGAGCCAAAAAACGATGGATTAAGGCCCAGACCTCTCTACTGGGGTGAATGTATGACTTGTTCTGCATTCTGTCCATCACCTGTTGTTTTTGCATTTGACACCCCGAGTGGGACGGGTATACTCAGACGTGAGTCCCGTGCTCTACATGCCACTGGAATCAAGCTATCCGTCCGGGCTGATGAGGGCTGAAAGCCCGAAACCGGTCCTTGGATGCTTGTTTCCAGTCCAGGGAGGACCTGGCTTGGCAGTTCGGGATGGACTGTTCCCATGGGGCACAGGGTCAAGACTGATTTGCATATGGCTGGGTTCAAACTGGAATGGCATGGTGAGCAAAAAAACAATGGATTTAGGCCCAGATCGCTGTACTGGGGTGAATGTATGACATTGTTCTGCATTCTGTCCATCACCTGTTGTTTTTGCATTTGTCACCCCGAGTGGGACGTGTATGCTCAGACCTGAGTCCCGTGCTCTCCAGGCCGCTGGAATCAAGCTATGCAGGCTGATGAAGGCTGAAAGCCCGAAACAGGTCCTTAGATGCTTGTTTCCAGTCCAGGGAGGACCTGGCTTGGCAGTTTGGGCTGGACTGTTCCCATGGGGCACATGGTCAAGACTGATTTGCATATGGCTGGGTTCAAACTGGAATGGCATGGTGAGCAAACAAACGATGGATTTAGGCCCAGTTCTCTGTACTGGGGTAAATGTATGACATTGTTCTGTATTCTGTCCATCACCTGTTGTTTTTGCATATGACACCCCGAGTGGGACGGGTATGCTCAGACGTGAGTCCCGTGCTCTCCATGCCACTGGAATCAAGCTAACCAGGCTGATGAGGGCTGAAAGCCCAAAACCGGTCCTTGGATGCTTTTTTTCAGTCCAGGGAGGACCTGGCTTGGCAGTTCGGGCTGGAATGTTCCAATGGGGCACAGGGTCAAGACGGATTTGCACATGGCTGGGTTCAAACTGGAATGGCATGGTGAGCAACAAAACGATGGATTTAGGCCCACATCTCTGTACTGGGGTGAATGTATGACATTGGTCTGCATTCTGTCCATCACCGGTTGTTTTTGCATTTGTAACCCGAGTGGGACGTGTATGCTCAGACCTGAGTCCCGTGCTCTCCAGGCCGCTGGAATCAAGCTATGCAGGCTGATGAAGGCTGAAAGCCCGAAACAGGTCCTTAGATGCTTGTTTCCAGTCCAGGGAGGACCTGGCTTGGCAGTTTGGGCTGGACTGTTCCCATGGGGCACATGGTCAAGACTGATTTGCATATGGCTGGGTTCAAACTGGAATGGCATGGTGAGCAAACAAACGATGGATTTAGGCCCAGTTCTCTGTACTGGGGTAAATGTATGACATTGTTCTGTATTCTGTCCATCACCTGTTGTTTTTGCATATGACACCCCGAGTGGGACGGGTATGCTCAGACGTGAGTCCCGTGCTCTCCATGCCACTGGAATCAAGCTAACCAGGCTGATGAGGGCTGAAAGCCCAAAACCGGTCCTTGGATGCTTTTTTTCAGTCCAGGGAGGACCTGGCTTGGCAGTTCGGGCTGGAATGTTCCAATGGGGCACAGGGTCAAGACGGATTTGCACATGGCTGGGTTCAAACTGGAATGGCATGGTGAGCAACAAAACGATGGATTTAGGCCCACATCTCTGTACTGGGGTGAATGTATGACATTGGTCTGCATTCTGTCCATCACCGGTTGTTTTTGCATTTGTAACCCGAGTGGGACGGGTATGCTCAGACGTGAGTCCCATGCTCTCCATGCCACTGGAATCAAGCTATCCAGGCTGATGAGGGATGAAAGCCCGAAACCGGTCCTTGGATGCTGGTTTCCAGTCCAGGGAGGACCTAGCTTGGCAGTTCGGGTTGGACTGTTCCCATGGGGCACAGGGTCATGACTGATTTACATATGGCTGGGTTCAAACTGGAATGGCATGGTGAGTAAAAACCGTTGGATTTAGGCCCAGATCTCTGTACTTGGATGAATGGATGACATTGTTCTGCATTCTGTCCATCACCTGTTGTTTTTGCATTTGTCACCCCGAGTGGGACGGGTATGCTCAGACGTGAATCCAGTGCTCTCGATGCCACTGGAATCAAGCTATTCAGGCTGATGAGGGCTGAAGGCCCAAAACTGGTCCTTGGATGCTTGTTTCCAGTCCAGGGAGGACCTGGCTTGGCAGTTCGGGCTGCACTGTTCCCATGGGGCACAGGGTCAAGACTGATTTGCACATGGCTGGGTTCAAACTGGAATGGCATGGTGAGC
Organism: Lissotriton vulgaris; assembly: GCF_964263255.1. NCBI lineage: Eukaryota > Metazoa > Chordata > Amphibia > Caudata > Salamandridae > Lissotriton > Lissotriton vulgaris. The sequence continues at coordinate 106,448 of NW_028252953.1, forward strand.
AAAAAAACGAAGGATTTAGGCCCGGATCTCTGTACTGGGGTGAATGTATGACGTTGTTCTGCATTCTGTCCATCACCTGTTGTTTTTGCATTTGTCACCCCGAGTGGGACGGGTATGCTCAGATGTGAGTGCCATGCTCTCCATGCCACTGGAATCAAGCTATCCAGGCTAATGAGGGCAGAAAGCCCAAAACCGGTCCTTGTATGCTTTTTTCCAGTCCAGGGAGGTCCTGGATTGGCAGTTTGGGCTGGACTGTTCCCATGGGGCACAGGGCCAAGACTGATCTGCATATGGCTGAGTTCAAACTGGAATGGCATGGTGAGCAAAAAAACGATGGATTTAGGCCCAGATCTCTGTACTGGGGTGAATGTATGACATTGTTCTGCATTCTGTCCATCACCTGTTGTTGTTGCATTTGTCACCCCGAGTGGGACGGGTATGCTCAGACGTGAATCCCATGCTCTCCATGCCACTGGAATCAAGCTATCTAGGCTGATGAGGGCTGAAAGCCCAAAACCGGTCCTTGGATGCTTGTTTCCTGTCCAGGGAGGACCTGGCTTGGCAGTTCGGGCTGGACAGTTCCCATGGGGCACAGGGTCAAGAATGATTTGCATATGGCTGGGTTCAAACTGGAATGGCATGGTTAGCAAAAAAACGATGGATTTAGGCCCAGATCTCTGTAATGGGGTGAATGTATGTCATTGTTCCGCATTCTGTCCATCACCTATTGTTTTTGCATTTGTCACCCTGAGAGGGGAGGGTATGCTCAGACGTGAGTCCGTGCTCTCCATTCCACAGTCCAGGGAGGACCTGGCTTGGCAGTTCGGGCTGGAATTTTCCCACGGGGCACAGGGTCAAGACTGATCTGCATATGGCTGGGTTCAAACTGGAATGGCATGGTGAGCAAAAAAACGATGGATTTAGGCCCAGATCTCTGTACTGGGGTGAATGTATGACATTGGTCTGCATTCTGTCCATCACCTGTTGTTTTTGCATTTGTCACCCGAGCGGGACGGGTATGCTCAGACGTGAGTCCCGTGCTCTCCATGCCACTGGAATCAAGCTATCCAGGCTGATGAGGGCTGAAAGCCCGAAACCGGTCCTTGGATGTTTGTTTCCAATCCAGTAGGACCTGGCTTGGCAGTTCAGGCTGGACTGTTCCCATGGGGCACAGGGTCAAAACTGATTTGCATATTGTTTGGTTCAAACTGGAATGGCATGGTGAGCAAAAAAACTATGGATTTAGGCCGAGATCTCTGTACTGGGGTGAATGTATGACATTGTCCTGCATTCTGTCCATCACCTGTTGTTTTTGCATTTGTCACCCCGAGTGGGACAGGGAGGGTCAGACGTGAGTCCCATGCTCTCCATGCCACTGGAATCAAGCTATTCAGGCTGATGAGGGCTGAAAGCCGGAAACCGGTCCTTGGATGCTTGTTTCCTGTCCAGGGAGGACCTGGCTTGCCAGTTCGGGCTGGACTGTTCCCATGGGGCACAGGGTCAAGACTGATTTGCATATGGCTGGGTTCAAACTGGAACGGCATGGTGAGCAAAAAAATGATGGATTTAGGCCCAGATCTCTTTACTGGGGTGAATGTATGACGTTGTTCTTCATTCTGTCCATTGCCTGTTGTTTTTGCATTTGTCACCCCGAGTGGCACAGGTATGCTCAGACGTGAATCCCATCTCTCCATGCCACTGGAATCAAGCTATACTGGCTGATGAGGGCTGAAGGTCCAAAACTGGTCCTTGGATGCTTGTTTCCAGTCCAGGGAGGACCTGGCTTGGCACTTCGGGCTGGACTGTTCCCATGGGGCACAGGGTCAAGACTGATTTGCATATGGCTGGGTTCAAACTGGAATGGCATGGTGGGCAAAAAAACGATGGATTTAGGCCCGGATCTCTGTACTGGGATGAATGTATGACATTGTTCTGCATTCTGTCCATCACCTGTTCTTTTTGCATTTGTCACCCCGAGTGGGACTGGTATGCTCAGACGTGAGTGCCGTGCTCTCCATGCCACTGGAATCAACCTTTCCAGGCTGATGAGGGCTGAAAGCCGGAAACCGGTCCTTAAATGCTTGGTTCCAGTCCAGGGAGGACCTGGCTTGGCAGTTCGGGCTGGACTGTTCCCATGGGGCACAGGGTCAAGACTGATTTGCATATGGCTGGGTTCAAACTGGAATGGCATAGTGAGCCAAAAAACGATGGATTTAGGCCCAGACCTCTGTACTGGGGTGAATGTATGACATTGTTCTGCATTCTGTCCATCACCTGTTGTTTTTGCATTTGACACCCCGAGTGGGACGGGTATACTCAGACGTGAGTCCCGTGCTCTACATGCCACTAGAATCAAGCTATCCGTCCGGGCTGATGAGGGCTAAAAGCCCGAAACCGGTCCTTGGATGCTTGTTTCCAGTCCAGGGAGGACCTGGCTTGGCAGTTCGGGATGGACTGTTCCCATGGGGCACAGGGTCAAGACTGATTTGCATATGGCTGGGTTCAAACTGGAATGGCATGGTGAGCAAAAAAACAATGAATTTAGGCCCAGATCGCTGTACTGGGGTGAATGTATGACATTGTTCTGCATTCTGTCCATCACCTGTTGTTTTTGCATTTGTCACCCCGAGTGGGATGTGTATGCTCAGACCTGAGTCCCGTGCTCTCCAGGCCGCTGGAATCAAGCTATCCAGGCTGATGAAGGCTGAAAGCCCGAAACAGGTCCTTAGATGCTTGTTTCCAGTCCAGGGAGGACCTGGCTTGGCAGTTTGGGCTGGACTGTTCCCATGGGGCACATGGTCAAGACTGATTTGCATATGGCTGGGTTCAAACTGGAATGGCATGGTGAGCAAACAAACGTTGGATTTAGGCCCAGTTCTCTGTACTGGGGTAAATGTATGACATTGTTCTGTATTCTGTCCATCACCTGTTGTTTTTGCATATGACACCCCGAGTGGGGCGGTTATGCTCAGACGTGAGTCCCGTGCTCTCCATGCCACTGGAATCAAGCTAACCAGGCTGATGAGGGCTGAAAGCCCAAAACCGGTCCTTGCATGCTTTTTTTCAGTCCAGGGAGGACCTGGCTTGGCAGTTCGGGCTGGAATGTTCCAATGGGGCACAGGGTCAAGACGGATTTGCATATGGCTGGGTTCAAACTGGAATGGCATGGTGAGCAAAAAAACAATGGATTTAGGCCCACATCTCTGTACTGGGGTGAATGTATGACATTGTTCTGCATTCTGTCCATCACCTATTGTTTTTGCATTTGTCACCCTGAGAGGGGAGGGTATGCTCAGACGTGAGTCCCGTGCTCTCCATTCCACAGTCCAGGGAGGACCTGGCTTGGCAGTTCGGGCTGGAAATTTCCCACGGGGCACAGGGTCAAGACTGATCTGCATATGGCTGGGTTCAAACTGGAATGGCATGGTGAGCAAAAAAACGATGGATTTAGGCCCAGATCTCTGTACTGGGGTGAATGTATGACATTGTCCTGCATTCTGTCCATCACCTGTTGTTTTTGCATTTGTCACCCGAGCGGGACGGGTATGCTCAGACGTGAGTCCCGTGCTCTCCATGCCACAGGAATCAAGCTATCCAGGCTGATGAGGGCTGAAAGCCCGAAACCGGTCCTTGGATGTTTGTTTCCAATCCAGTAGGACCTGGCTTGGCAGTTCAGGCTGGACTGTTCCCATGGGGCACAGGGTCAAAACTGATTTGCATATTGCTTGGTTCAAACTGGAATGGCATGGTGAGCAAAAAAACTATGGATTTAGGCCGAGATCTCTGTACTGGGGTGAATGTATGACATTGTCCTGCATTCTGTCCATCACCTGTTGTTTTTGCATTTGTCACCCCGAGTGGGACAGGGAGGGTCAGACGTGAGTCCCATGCTCTCCATGCCACTGGAATCAAGCTATCCAGGCTGATGAGGGCTGAAAGCCGGAAACCGGTCCTTGGATGCTTGTTTCCAGTCCAGGGAGGACCTGGCTTGCCAGTTCGGGCTGGACTGTTCCCATGGGGCACAGGGTCAAGACTGATTTGCATATGGCTGGGTTCAAACTGGAACGGCATGGTGAGCAAAAAAACGATGGATTTAGGCCCAGGTCTCTTTACTAGGGTGAATGTATGACGTTGTTCTTCATTCTGTCCATTGCCTGTTGTTTTTGCATTTGTCACCCCGAGTGGCACAGGTATGCTCAGTCGTGAATCCCATCTCTCCATGCCACTGGAATCAAGCTATACTGGCTGATGAGGGCTGAAGGTCCAAAACTGGTCCTTGGATGCTTGTTTCCAGGCCAGGGAGGACCTGGCTTGGCACTTCGGGCTGGACTGTTCCCATGGGGCACAGGGTCAAGACTGATTTGCATATGGCTGGGTTCAAACTGGAATGGCATGGTGGGCAAAAAAACGATGGATTTAGGCCCGGATCTCTGTACTGGGATGAATGTATGACATTGTTCTGCATTCTGTCCATCACCTGTTGTTTTTGCATTTGTCACCCCGAGTGGGACTGGTATGCTCAGACGTGAGTGCCGTGCTCTCCATGCCACTGGAATCAAGCTTTCCAGGCTGATGAGGGCTGAAAGCCGGAAACCGGTCCTTAAATGCTTGGTTCCAGTCCAGGGAGGACCTGGCTTGGCAGTTCGGGCTGGACTGTTCCCATGGGGCACAGGGTCAAGACTGATTTGCATATGGCTGGGTTCAAACTGGAATGGCATAGTGAGCCAAAAAACGATGGATTTAGGCCCAGACCTCTGTACTGGGGTGAATGTATGACATTGTTCTGCATTCTGTCCATCACCTGTTGTTTTTGCATTTGACACCCCGAGTGGGACGGGTATACTCAGACGTGAGTCCCGTGCTCTACATGCCACTAGAATCAAGCTATCCGTCCGGGCTGATGAGGGCTAAAAGCCCGAAACCGGTCCTTGGATGCTTGTTTCCAGTCCAGGGAGGACCTGGCTTGGCAGTTCCGGATGGACTGTTCCCATGGGGCACAGGGTAAAGACTGATGTGCATATGGCTGGGTTCAAACTGGAATGGCATGGTGAGCAAAAAAACAATGAATTTAGGCCCAGATCGCTGTACTGGGGTGAATGTATGACATTGTTCTGCATTCTGTCCATCACCTGTTGTTTTTGCATTTGTCACCCCGAGTGGGATGTGTATGCTCAGACCTGAGTCCCGTGCTCTCCAGGCCGCTGGAATCAAGCTATCCAGGCTGATGAAGGCTGAAAGCCCAAAACAGGTCCTTAGATGCTTGTTTCCAGTCCAGGGAGGACCTGGCTTGGCAGTTTGGGCTGGACTGTTCCCATGGGGCACATGGTCAAGACTGATTTGCATATGGCTGGGTTCAAACTGGAATGGCATGGTGAGCAAACAAACAATGGATTTAGGCCCAGTTCTCTGTACTGGGGTAAATGTATGACATTGTTCTGTATTCTGTCCATCACCTGTTGTTTTTGCATATGACACCCCGAGTGGGGCGGTTATGCTCAGACGTGAGTCCCGTGCTCTCCATGCCACTGGAATCAAGCTAACCAGGCTGATGAGGGCTGAAAGCCCAAAACCGGTCCTTGGATGCTTTTTTTCAGTCCAGGGAGGACCTGGCTTGGCAGTTCGGGCTGGAATGTTCCAATGGGGCACAGGGTCAAGACGGATTTGCATATGGCTGGGTTCAAACTGGAATGGCATGGTGAGCAAAAAAACAATGGATTTAGGCCCACATCTCTGTACTGGGGTGAATGTATGACATTGTTCTGCATTCTGTCCATCACCTATTGTTTTTGCATTTGTCACCCTGAGAGGGGAGGGTATGCTCAGACGTGAGTCCCGTGCTCTCCATTCCACAGTCCAGGGAGGACCTGGCTTGGCAGTTCGGGCTGGAAATTTCCCACGGGGCACAGGGTCAAGACTGATCTGCATATGGCTGGGTTCAAACTGGAATGGCATGGTGAGCAAAAAAACGATGGATTTAGGCCCAGATCTCTGTACTGGGGTGAATGTATGACATTGTCCTGCATTCTGTCCATCACCTGTTGTTTTTGCATTTGTCACCCGAGCGGGACGGGTATGCTCAGACGTGAGTCCCGTGCTCTCCATGCCACAGGAATCAAGCTATCCAGGCTGATGAGGGCTGAAAGCCCGAAACCGGTCCTTGGATGTTTGTTTCCAATCCAGTAGGACCTGGCTTGGCAGTTCAGGCTGGACTGTTCCCATGGGGCACAGGGTCAAAACTGATTTGCATATTGCTTGGTTCAAACTGGAATGGCATGGTGAGCAAAAAAACTATGGATTTAGGCCGAGATCTCTGTACTGGGGTGAATGTATGACATTGTCCTGCATTCTGTCCATCACCTGTTGTTTTTGCATTTGTCACCCCGAGTGGGACAGGGAGGGTCAGACGTGAGTCCCATGCTCTCCATGCCACTGGAATCAAGCTATCCAGGCTGATGAGGGCTGAAAGCCGGAAACCGGTCCTTGGATGCTTGTTTCCAGTCCAGGGAGGACCTGGCTTGCGAGTTCGGGCTGGACTGTTCCCATGGGGCACAGGGTCAAGACTGATTTGCATATGGCTGGGTTCAAACTGGAACGGCATGGTGAGCAAAAAAACGATGGATTTAGGCCCAGGTCTCTTTACTGGGGTGAATGTATGACGTTGTTCTTCATTCTGTCCATTGCCTGTTGTTTTTGCATTTGTCACCCCGAGTGGCACAGGTATGCTCAGTCGTGAATCCCATCTCTCCATGCCACTGGAATCAAGCTATACTGGCTGATGAGGGCTGAAGGTCCAAAACTGGTCCTTGGATGCTTGTTTCCAGGCCAGGGAGGACCTGGCTTGGCACTTCGGGCTGGACTGTTCCCATGGGGCACAGGGTCAAGACTGATTTGCATATGGCTGGGTTCAAACTGGAATGGCATGGTGGGCAAAAAAACGATGGATTTAGGCCCGGATCTCTGTACTGGGATGAATGTATGACATTGTTCTGCATTCTGTCCATCACCTGTTGTTTTTGCATTTGTCACCCCGAGTGGGACTGGTATGCTCAGACGTGAGTGCCGTGCTCTCCATGCCACTGGAATCAAGCTTTCCAGGCTGATGAGGGCTGAAAGCCGGAAACCGGTCCTTAAATGCTTGGTTCCAGTCCAGGGAGGACCTGGCTTGGCAGTTCGGGCTGGACTGTTCCCATGGGGCACAGGGTCAAGACTGATTTGCATATGGCTGGGTTCAAACTGGAATGGCATAGTGAGCAAAAAAACGATGGATTTAGGCCCAGACCTCTGTACTGGGGTGAATGTATGACATTGTTCTGCATTCTGTCCATCACCTGTTGTTTTTGCATTTGACACCCCGAGTGGGACGGGTATACTCAGACGTGAGTCCCGTGCTCTACATGCCACTAGAATCAAGCTATCCGTCCGGGCTGATGAGGGCTAAAAGCCCGAAACCGGTCCTTGGATGCTTGTTTCCAGTCCAGGGAGGACCTGGCTTGGCAGTTCGGGATGGACTGTTCCCATGGGGCACAGGGTCAAGACTGATTTGCATATGGCTGGGTTCAAACTGGAATGGCATGGTGAGCAAAAAAACAATGAATTTAGGCCCAGATCGCTGTACTGGGGTGAATGTATGACATTGTTCTGCATTCTGTCCATCACCTGTTGTTTTTGCATTTGTCACCCCAAGTGGGATGTGTATGCTCAGACCTGAGTCCCGTGCTCTCCAGGCCGCTGGAATCAAGCTATCCAGGCTGATGAAGGCTGAAAGCCCGAAACAGGTCCTTAGATGCTTGTTTCCAGTCCAGGGAGGACCTGGCTTGGCAGTTTGGGCTGGACTGTTCCCATGGGGCACATGGTCAAGACTGATTTGCATATGGCTGGGTTCAAACTGGAATGGCATGGTGAGCAAACAAACAATGGATTTAGGCCCAGTTCTCTGTACTGGGGTAAATGTATGACATTGTTCTGTATTCTGTCCATCACCTGTTGTTTTTGCATATGACACCCCGAGTGGGGCGGTTATGCTCAGACGTGAGTCCCGTGCTCTCCATGCCACTGGAATCAAGCTAACCAGGCTGATGAGGGCTGAAAGCCCAAAACCGGTCCTTGGATGCTTTTTTTCAGTCCAGGGAGGACCTGGCTTGGCAGTTCGGGCTGGAATGTTCCAATGGGGCACAGGGTCAAGACGGATTTGCATATGGCTGGGTTCAAACTGGAATGGCATGGTGAGCAAAAAAACAATGGATTTAGGCCCACATCTCTGTACTGGGGTGAATGTATGACATTGTTCTGCATTCTGTCCATCACCTATTGTTTTTGCATTTGTCACCCTGAGAGGGGAGGGTATGCTCAGACGTGAGTCCCGTGCTCTCCATTCCACAGTCCAGGGAGGACCTGGCTTGGCAGTTCGGGCTGGAAATTTCCCACGGGGCACAGGGTCAAGACTGATCTGCATATGGCTGGGTTCAAACTGGAATGGCATGGTGAGCAAAAAAACGATGGATTTAGGCCCAGATCTCTGTACTGGGGTGAATGTATGACATTGTCCTGCATTCTGTCCATCACCTGTTGTTTTTGCATTTGTCACCCGAGCGGGACGGGTATGCTCAGACGTGAGTCCCGTGCTCTCCATGCCACAGGAATCAAGCTATCCAGGCTGATGAGGGCTGAAAGCCCGAAACCGGTCCTTGGATGTTTGTTTCCAATCCAGTAGGACCTGGCTTGGCAGTTCAGGCTGGACTGTTCCCATGGGGCACAGGGTCAAAACTGATTTGCATATTGCTTGGTTCAAACTGGAATGGCATGGTGAGCAAAAAAACTATGGATTTAGGCCGAGATCTCTGTACTGGGGTGAATGTATGACATTGTCCTGCATTCTGTCCATCACCTGTTGTTTTTGCATTTGTCACCCCGAGTGGGACAGGGAGGGTCAGACGTGAGTCCCATGCTCTCCATGCCACTGGAATCAAGCTAGCCAGGCTGATGAGGGCTGAAAGCCGGAAACCGGTCCTTGGATGCTTGTTTCCAGTCCAGGGAGGACCTGGCTTGCCAGTTCGGGCTGGACTGTTCCCATGGGGCACAGGGTCAAGACTGATTTGCATATGGCTGGGTTCAAACTGGAACGGCATGGTGAGCAAAAAAACGATGGATTTAGGCCCAGGTCTCTTTACTGGGGTGAATGTATGACATTGTTCTGCATTCTGTCCATCACCTGTTGCTTTTGCATTTGTCACCCCGAGTCGGACGGTTATGCTCAGACGTGTGTCCCGTGCTCTCCATGCCACTGGAATCAAGCTAACCAGGCTGATGAGGGCTGAAAGCCCAAAACCGGTCCTTGGATGCTTTTTTTCAGTCCAGGGAGGACCTGGCTTGGCAGTTCGGGCTGAAATGTTCCAATGGGGCACAGGGTCAAGACGGATTTGCATATGGCTGGGTTCAAACTGGAATGGCATGGTGAGCAAAAAAACAATGGATTTAGGCCCACATCTCTGTACTGGGGTGAATGTATGACATTGGTCTGCATTCTGTCCATCACCTGTTGTTTTTGCATTTGTAACCCGAGTGGGACGGGTATGCTCAGACGTGAGTCCAGTGCTCTCCATGCCCCTGGAATCAAGCTATCCAGGCTGATGAGGGATGAAAGCCCGAAACCGGTCCTTGGATGCTGGTTTCCTGTCCAGGGAGGACCTGGCTTGGCAGTTCGGGTTGGACTGTTCCCATGGGGCACAGGGTCAAGACTGATTTACATATGGCTGGGTTCAAACTGGAATGGCATGGTGAGTAAAAACCGTTGGATTTAGGCCCAGATCTCTGTACTGGGATGAATGGATGACATTGTTCTGCATTCTGTCCATCACCTGTTGTTTTTGCATTTGTCACCCCGAGTGGGACGGGTATGCTCAGAAGTGAATCCAGTGCTCTCCATGCCACTGGAATCAAGCTATTCAGGCTGATGAGGGCTGAAGGCCCAAAACTGGTCCTTGGATGCTTGTTTCCAGTCCAGGGAGGACCTGGCTTGGCAGTTCGGGCTGCACTGTTCCCATGGGGCACAGGGTCAAGACTGATTTGCACATGGCTGGGTTCAAACTGGAATGGCATGGTGAGCAAAAAAACGATGGATTTAGGCCCGGATCTCTGTACTGGGGTGAATGTATGACGTTGTTCTGCATTCTGTCCATCACCTGTTGTTTTTGCATTTGTCACCCCGAGTGGGACGGGTATGCTCAGATGTGAGTGCCATGCTCTCCATGCCACTGGAATCAAGCTATCCAGGCTAATGAGGGCAGAAAACCCAAAACCGGTCCTTGTATGCTTTTTTCCAGTCCAGGGAGGTCCTGGATTGGCAGTTTGGGCTGGACTGTTCCCATGGGGCACAGGGCCAAGACTGATCTGCATATGGCTGGGTTCAAACTGGAATGGCATGATGAGCAAAAAAATGATGGATTTAGGCCCAGATCTCTGTACTGGGGTGAATGTATGACATTGTTCTGCATTCTGTCCATCACCTGTTGTTGTTGCATTTGTCACCCCGAGTGGGACGGGTATGCTCAGACGTGAATCCCATGCTCTCCATGCCACTGGAATCAAGCTATCTAGCCTGATGAGGGCTGAAAGCCCAAAACCGGTCCTTGGATGCTTGTTTCCAGTCCAGGGAGGACCTGGCTTGGCAGTTCGGGCTGGACAGTTCCCATGGGGCACAGGGTCAAGAATGATTTGCATATGGCTGGGTTTAAACTGGAATGGCATGGTTAGCAAAAAAACGATGGATTTAGGCCCAGATCTCTGTAATGGGGTGAATGTATGACATTGTTCTGCATTCTGTCCATCACCTATTGTTTTTGCATTTGTCACCCTGAGAGGGACGGGTATGCTCAGACGTGAGTCCCGTGCTCTCCATTCCACAGTCCAGGGAGGACCTGGCTTGGCAGTTCGGGCTGGAATTTTCCCACGGGGCACAGGGTCAAGACTGATCTGCATATGGCTGGGTTCAAACTGGAATGGCATGGTGAGCAAAAAAACGATGGATTTAGGCCAGATCTCTGTACTGGGGTGAATGTATGACATTGGTCTGCATTCTGTCCATCACCTGTTGTTTTTGCATTTGTCACCCAAGCGGGACGGGTATGCACAGACGTGAGTCCCGTGCTCTCCATGCCACTGGAATCAAGCTATCCAGGCTGATGAGGGCTGAAAGCCCGAAACCGGTCCTTGGATGTTTGTTTCCAATCCAGTAGGACCTGGTTTGGCAGTTCAGGCTGGACTGTTCCCATGGGGCACAGGGTAAAAACTGATTTGCATATTGCTTGGTTCAAACTGGAATGGCACGGTGAGCAAAAAAACTATGGATTTAGGCCGAGATCTCTGTACTGGGGTGAATGTATGACATTGTCCTGCATTCTGTCCATCACCTGTTGTTTTTGCATTTGTCACCCCGAGTGGGACAGGGAGGGTCAGACGTGAGTCCCATGCTCTCCATGCCACTGGAATCAAGCTACCCAGGCTGATGAGGGCTGAAAGCCGGAAACCGGTCCTTGGATGCTTGTTTCCAGTCCAGGGAGGACCTGGCTTGCCAGTTTGGGCTGGACTGTTCCCATGGGGCACAGGGCCTAGACTGATTTGCATATGGCTGGGTTCAAACTGAAATGGCATGGTGAGCAAAAAAACGATAGATTTAGGCCCAGATCTCTGTACTGGGGTGAATGTATAACATTGTCCTGCATTCTGTCCATCACCTGTTGTTTTTGCATTTGTCACCCCGAGTGGGACAGGGAGGGTCAGACGTGAGTCCCATGCTCTCCATGCCACTGGAATCAAGCTACCCAGGCTGATGAGGGCTGAAAGCCGGAAACCGGTCCTTGGATGCTTGTTTCCAGTCCAGGGAGGACCTGGCTTGCCAGTTCGGGCTGGACTGTTCCCATGGGGCACAGGGTCAAGACTGATTTGCATATGGCTGGGTTCAAACTGGAACAGCATGGTGAGCAAAAAAACGATGGATTTAGGCCCAGATCTCTTTACTGGGATGAATGTATGACTTTGTTCTTCATTCTGTCCATCACCTGTTGTTTTTGCATTTGTCACCCCGAGTGGCACAGGTATGCTCAGACGTGAATCCCATCTCTCCATGCCACTGGAATCAAGCTATACTGGCTGATGAGGGATGAAGGTCCAAAACTGGTCCTTGGATGCTTGTTTCCAGTCCAGGGAGGACCTGGCTTGGCACTTCAGGCTGGACTGTTCCCATGGGGCACAGGGTCAAGACTGATTTGCATATGGCTGGGTTCAAACTGGAATGGCATGGTGGGCAAAAAAACGATGGATTTAGGCCCGGATCTCTGTACTGGGATGAATGTATGACATTGTTCTGCATTCTGTCCATCACCTGTTGTTTTTGCATTTGTCACCCCGAGTGGGACTGGTATGCTCAGACGTGAGTGCCGTGCTCTCCATGCCACTGGAATCAAGCTATCCAGGCTAATGATGGCTGAAGGCCCAAAACCGGTCCTTGTATGCTTTTTTCCAGTCCAGAGAGGACCTGGATTGGCAGTTCGGGCTGGACTGTTCCCATGGGGCACAGGGCCTAGACTGATTTGCATATGGCTGGGTTCAAACTGAAATGGCATGGTGAGCGAAAAAACGATCGATTTAGGCCCAGATCTCTGTACTGGGGTGAATGTATGACATTGTTCTGTATTCTGTCCATCACCTGTTGTTTTTGCATTTGTCACCCCGAGTGGAACGGGTATGCTCAGACGTGAATCCCATGCTCTCCATGCCACTGGAATCAAGCTATCCAGGCTGATGAGGGCTGAAAGCCTAAAACCGGTCCTTGGATGCTTGTTTCCAATCCAGGGAGGACCTGGCTTGGCAGTTATGGATGGACTGTTCCCTTGGGGCACAGGGTCAAGAATGATTTGCATATGGCTGGGTTCAAACTGGAATGGCATGGTTAGCAAAAAAACGATGGATTTAGGCCCAGATCTCTGTACTGGGGTGAATGTATGACATTGGTCTGCATTCTGTCCATCACCTGTTGTTTTTGCATTTGTCACCCGAGTGGGACGGGTATGCTCAGACGTGAGTCCCGTGCTCTCCATGCCACTGGAATCAAGCTATCCAGGCTAATGAGGGCTGAAAGCCCGAAACCGGTCCTTGGATGCTTGTTTCCAATCCAGTAGGACCTGGCTTGGCAGTTCAGGCTGGACTGTTCCCATGGGGCACATGGTCAAGACTGATTTGCATATGACTTGGTTCAAATTGGAGTGGCATGGTGAGCAAAAGAACGATGGATTTAGGCCGAGATCTCTGTACTGGGGTGAATGTATGACATTGTCATGCATTCTGGCCATCACCTGTTGTTTTTGCATTTGTCACCCCGAGTGAGACAGGTATGCTGAGACGTGAGTCCCATGCTCTCCATGCCACTGGAATCAAGCCATCCAGGCTGATGAGGGCTGAAAGCCGGAAACCGTTCCTTAGATGCTTGTTTCCAGTCCAGGGAGGACCTGGCTTGGCAGTTCGGGCTGGACTGTTCCCATGGGGCACAGGGTCAAGACTGATTTGCAAATGGCTGGGTTCATACTGGAATGGCATGGTGAGCAAAACAACAATGGATTTAGGCCCGGATCTCTGTACTGGGGTGAATGTATGACATTGTTCTGCATTCTGTCTGTCACCTGTTGTTTTTGCATTTGTCAACCCGAGTGGGACTGGTATGCTCAGACGTGAGTGCCGTGCTCTCCATGCCACTGGAATCAAGCTATCCAGGCTAATGATGGCTGAAAGCCCAAAACCGGTCCTTGGATGCTTGTTTCCAGTCCAGGGAGGACCTGGCTTCGCAGTTCGGGCTGGACTGTTCCCATGGGGCACAGGGTCAAGAATGATTTGCATATGGCTGGGTTCAAACTGGAATGGCATGGTGAGCAAAACAACGATGGATTTAGGCCCACATCTCTGTACTGGGGTGAATGTATGACATTGGTCTGCATTCTGTCCATCACCTGTTGTTTTTGCATTTGTCACCCGAGTGGGACGGGTATGCTCAGACGTGAGTGCCGTGCTCTCCATGCCACTGGAATCAAGCTATCCAGAACGATGAGGGCTGAAAGCCCGAAACCGGTCCTTGGATGCTTGTTTCCAATCCAGTAGGACCTGGCTTGGCAGTTCAGGCTGGACTGTTCCCATGGGGCACAGGGTGAAGACTGATTTGCATATGGCTGGGTTCAAACTGGAATGGCATGGTGAGCAAAAAAATGATGGATTCAGGCCGAGATCTCTGTACTGGGGTGAATGTATGACATTGTCCTGCATTCTGTCCATCAACCTGTTGTTTTTGCATTTGTCACCCCGAGTGGGACAGGTATGCTCAGACGTGAGTCCCATGCTCTCCATGCCACTGGAATCAAGCTATCCAGGCTGATGAGGGCTGAAAGCCGGAAAACGGTCCTTGGATGCTTGTTTCCAGTCCAGGGAGGACCTGGCTTGGCAGTTCGGGCTCGACTGTTCCCATGGGGCACAGGGTCAAGACTGATTTGCATATGGCTGGGTTCAAACAGGAATGGCATGGTGAGCAAAAAAACGATGGATTTAGGCCCAGATCTCTTTACTGGACTGAATGTATGACATTGTTCTTCATTCTGACCATCACCTGTTGTTTTTGCATTTGTCACCCCGAGTGGCACAGGTATGCTCAGACGTGAATCCCATGCTCTCCATGCCACTGGAATCAAGCTATCCAGGCTGATGAGGGCTGAAGGCCCAAAACTGGTCCTTGGATGCTTGTTTGTTTCCAGTCCAGGGAGGAACTGGCTTGGCAGTTCGGGCTGGACTGTTCCCATGGGGCACAGGTTCAAGACTGATTTGCATATGGCTGGGTTCACACTGGAATAGCATGGTGAGCAAAAAAACGATGGATTTAGGCCCAGATCTCTGTACTAAGGTGAATGTATGACATTGTTCTGCATTCTGTCCATCACCTGTTGTTTTTGCATTTGTCACCCCAAGTGGGACGGGTATGCTCAGACGTGAGTCCCGTGCTCTCCATGCCACTGGAATCAAGCTATCCAGGCTGATGAGGGCTGAAAGCCCAAAACCCGTCCTTGGATGCTTGTTTCCAGTCCAGAGAGGACGTGGCTTGGCAGTTCGGGCTGGACTGTTCCCATAGGGCACAGAGTCAAGACTGATTTGCATTTGGCTGGGTTCAAACTGGAATGGCATGTTGAGCAAAAAACTATGGATTTTGGGCCCAGATCCCTGTACTGGGGTGAATGTATGACATTGTTCTGCATTTTGTCCATCACCTGTAATTTTTCATAATCATCTTAGACATGGAAAACTTGAAATACTTGTCAACACTCTCCAAATTTCCTTTTGACATTGCGAAGCTAACATGTCAGGACTGGTAATGTGCAAAATGAGCAATGACGATATAAATATCATTAAATATTTAGTTAAATAAATACATTTTTAAGTAAATACATATAAAGCTCATAAAATTGGCACAATAAAAAGGCATAAATACACATTACATTGGATACAACTAATATCAATTGAACCTTTATTGGCAGAAGGAGTGTGTGTATTGCAGCGTTGCTGCTTTGTGGACAGACAAATTATAAGGGCTTCCTCGTACCTTGAGCTGTGTTGTACCGACTTCACGAGGTTTGTGGGAGTATATATATATATATATATATATATATATATATTTATATATATATATATATATATATATATATATATATATATATATATATATATATATATATATATATATATATATTCACTGAAAAAAACTGATAAAACCATAGGTTATAGACTATATATAGTTAGGAATTAGCATTTACAAAACCTTAATTTACTCGCACAAAACCATAGAAATTTGCATATATAGTTAGTTGCAATAACTATATATCGCGCACCCGCAATCCACTGCTGATGATGTCACATATTACATCATTCATGACATGGTCAGTGACATCACTGATGACATCACTGATGACATCTCAAATGACATCACTGATGACAACATCCAGTGACTGTATGTTTCTGTAAAGTTAAAATATGTCTTACATATTGAAGAATGAGTGGATGTATAAGTGTCTGGATGAAGGATTTAGTAGGTGCATGACTGACTGTATGAGAGAGAGATTAAATGTGTCTCACTGAGTGCATGGGTTAGTGACTAAACTGTCATAATTTGTGCATCATTATGCCTGTTGTTCTGTAAACTGCTGCATGTGTTGATCAGTAGCTATATTAGTAACTATATGGGTTATTGATTGGTTGCCCAAGTATTTGTATGGGAGACTGAGTATGTGTGTGGGTGGCTGGGAGGTGTATGTGCATAGATGTGTGAGCAGTTGATTCATTAGATGTATGGGTTCAAAAGTGCATGTGGAAACAGCTGTATGGGCGGTTGACTGTGTGCATGAGTGTATTGGTGAGTGAATGGATATCTCAGTGCTACATGTAAAAGTAAGTACATATGTAAAACACAGTATATGTGAGAGTTGACATATATAAATAACTGTGCATAAGAGCCAGTGAATGTGTGAGTGGCTGTATGGATCATTGTAAACTTCTATCAGGGATTGTATAAGAGGGTAAATATGTGTTAGTATATGTTTGAATAAGTAAGGTGTGTATAACTGTATAGTTCAGGAAATGGAGGTGTGATTGATTCTTTGCATGACTGACTAGGTGTGTGAGTAACTCCATGGATGAGTAACAGTCTGTAAGTGTCTGTTTATACTGATTGTATCTAAGGTTATATTAGAGTCTGAAGATGTTCATTTTATTATCACATAAATGATATCATCAGTGATGTGATCAGTAATGTCAAATGAGATGTCATCAGTGATGTCATCAGTGATATCATTTGAGATGTCATCAGTGATGTCATCAGTGATGTCACTGACCATGTCATGAATGATGTAATATGTGACATCATCAGCAGTGGATTGCGGGTGCGCGATATATAGTTATTGCAACTAACTATATATGCGAATTTCTATGGTTTTGTGCGAGTAAATTAAGGTTTTGTAAATGCTAATTCCTAACTATATATAGTCTATAACCTATGTTTTTTTCAGTGAATTTCAATGGTTTTTTTAATAGCAAATATGAAAAGCTGTAAAATGTCAAGTACGTGGTAGGTAAAAACATTTTCGTATTTATGCACGCTGATGTGCTTTGAACGCTGCCCCCCCCCCTCTTCTTTTCTTTTAAAAATTTGAAGAAACAAAAAGTATTCCCTTCCATAAATAACCCAAGACTTTTATTTTGTTATGGCAAGGGAACGAAATAGAGAATAAACTATAGTTGGTCACCATGGGGTTTAAAGAAGGGATGGTTCTTCACCAGATTAGATATTTTCCCAGACCCTCATTCTCCAATGTGATGAACTAGGCTAAACTTCTTCTGGCGCCTGCACCCTGTCACAGAATATCACCCTAAAACATGGAATCTCCCAAACACCAGATTGAGTTCAACCCCACAGTAAGCCTTATTTCTTCAGGGCCTCAGAATTTCTTTTGCTTTGCTCATGGAAATTGTGGGATATAGGAGAGATAAGGTGTCACCATTAAGAAAGGGTAGTATTTAAATTTGCATATCAATTATGTTAAACCTTTTAGACATATGATATGCTAGCTTGAACTTATGCATTACATTTGAAGCCGAATTCAACAGCTTAAGTAAGTAGGTTTTCGTAGTTGTAACTTTAAAGGGTGATCTAGCAAGCTGTAAAGATTTTATAAAACAGTGGAGCGTATTTAGTTTTTTAATGTACATGTTTATGAAACGATTACACAAATAAAACATTTGTGAGTTTTAAATTTCCGGAGAAGTATAATTCACCAATAGCTTTCTCTGTAGATGTTTTTCCATTAACAATCCCAGTTCCATCACCCGCCCAGGATATCACTACTGTTAGTTGTCATTGTTGCTTCTGTTTTAATAAAAAATGTTTTAAGGTGTTTACTGTTTTTGTTGCGATGTATATATTTATAAGTTATTAAAGTGTTATAATCCTACTAATTTTTTATCGATTATTGCTCTTTGAGATATTCCCTGTCTACAAACAGAGAAGAATAGGAATATTCTGTCTCCCTTTGCAGATAGTGAAGGATAGGTAATGCGGACTTTTGTCCCCCGTTGTAATCCGTCATGCCTGTTTTTCTCCCCACTGATTGATTGATTGGCTGGACATTTATTGTTCAAGGAATAGTTCTTTCGAGGTATTCTCTGTTTGCAAATAACGTGGAATAGAAATATTCTGTCTAGTCTTTGCAAGTAGTGAAGGGTGGGTAATGCGGACCTTTGTCCCCCGTTGTAATCTGTCATGCCCATCTACTCCCCACTGATTGATAAACTAGTTCCACCCGGACCATTTATTAGAGGCACATCATCTGGCTCAACCGGAGGGTACCCCTAATAAAGAAGACATATAAAATACATAAAATACGAAGTAATCACTGTATCCTGTTAAACAGAAACTTTAGCATGAAACACACTTGAAAAGGAAGGGAAAGAAATCGAACAAAATCAGTAGGCCACTGATGAGTTTTTGACTTCGCTAGAAATAAGAAACATGAAAGTGGTGAAAGAAGCCAAGCTTGACGTTACGGCAGCCACGAGGTAGCTAACCTCCGCCACCCCCCCACTGCTCCAAGCATGTCTGTCCCACCGCCCGCCACGCCCACTAACGGTAACATGAAATAGATACAAATCAGCAGATACCTACCCCCATTCCGGAAACTCCCAAAGTGCAACAGGTCCACGGTTACGCCCATCCGGAAGACGAGGCCTCGACACGTGCAGGGCGGGGCCCGACTAGCCGCCATCAGCCGGAGAAGTCGTGGGATGTTCGGCCCGGAATGTACTGGTCCTCCCTTTCTCTTCTGGCGCCCTGCAGGCCACCGGGGGGGATGTCTTGCCTCTGCCTCTGACCCCCCCCCTCTTATCGCCTGGTCCGGACATCAAGGATATCAACGCCAGGTGTCGGCGTGGGGTGCGCTGGGAGGGAGAGGCGGCGCGAACGAGCCTCTCTCACCCCCCCAGGTGGGGGCCCCTCAGCTGCACCCCCAATGCTCCACTCACCCAACAAAAGGTCCTGAAGCGGCGCCCTGCAGGCCACGCGGGGGATGTCTTGCCTCTGCCTCCGACCCCCCCCTCTTATCGCCTGGTCCGGACATCACGGATATCAACGCCAGGTGTCGGCGTGGGGTGCGCTGGGAGGGAGAGGCGGCGCGAACGAGCCTCTCCCACCCGCCCAGGTGGGGGCCTCTCAGCTGCACCCCTAACGCTCCACTCACCCAACAAAAGGTCTCGTCCACTATTGCGAGGCAATGATGCTCCAATCACCCAGTGGGGGTCTCGTTTACTTTTGCGGTACAACAACGCTTTTGAGTTCAGCTAGAAAATGAGTCCTACGTCCAGAAACGTTCTCCTCAACTTTGAAGATTCTATAAGAGCCACGGGGGCCCCCGACCCACGCAGACACCCCCGATGGGGAATGACTGCCATGATCACCCACGGAACGACCACGACGTAGCCGCGGGACGTCGGCGCGCTCATGCCGGCGCCGGCCTCAGTCTTGAAATGAACAAAATCCTGCAAGACTACCAACTTGATCAGTTCCGGTGGGACACCAGTATGACCCGGTAGGAGAGATTGTTGACTCCCACCCCACTTTGACTTATGGTTCATGTCGCCAGTCCCCTCTGCTACCCTTCAATGAAAACTTTTGGACTGCCGAAAGAGGTCCCGGTCCAACCACAAGTTGGTGGAGACATTTTGACTATACTTGGACCTTCCTGACCTCACCCAAAATGGCGCCGGTACAAATGAAACTCTCAACTCCTTGTTGTGCCCCGATTACTCAGCCTTGATACCATGAGATATGTATGCAGTTTTTAGCACATGAATTGATATGGGATAAGACTGATTGTATGTTCGGACAATGAATTGATCCGGGATGGGTATTGATTATACGTTCGAACAATGAATTGACATGGGACGGGTACTGATTACACGTTCGGACAATGAATTGATATTAAGTTCTAATGCATCATTGATTACTGTATTTATTGAAGGTTCGAATTATCTACACTTTTGGTACTTGCTCACAATGAATTATCGATATGATTTTGTTGCACTTGTCGCACTTTTTACTATGAAATCAACGACCACTGACTCTGTTATGTTTTCCACAAATAAATACCCCCCCCCCCCCATTTACAGTTCCAGCCTGCTCCGTGGCCGGCCCACAGGGTTGTAGGCCCGTATTTGTGCACCAACATTTTTATTAAAGGTTTTTGAAAAAGCAAACATAGTTGTAACGAGTAGATTGGTAAGTTTCGAATAAATGGCCACTGTTTCCGATTTAAAAAAAAAAGCAGGTGAAATGAAGCAGCTCGATTAGTTAAGGGTTAAAAAGTATAGTACGCAGAAACATTGCAAATATGAATGGTCCAGGTTTGTTGTATGTGTTTTTCATTTTTGTACAGCATAAAGCAATCGATAAAGATCCTGGTATTTAGCCTCTACTTTATATGCTACCTGTATCAGGGAAGTTGTTTTAAATGCCCTTAAGCCACCCCGAAGGAATGTCACCTGGCCCCCCTAGTACGAACAAAAACGACCCCGTACCACTGTAGGTTATCTCTCTTCCTCAAAGGAGAGCACGAGTTTGCCCCCACTTTACACCGACTGCCCTTTGTTTTGACCCTCCCCTGCAGACGATCCGTAATGCCACACTTGGGCGACCTATGCTATCCACAGGCCTCCGATAATTATCTCTCCCACATTACCGGTCCCCCCTGGGCTTAAACGCCGAGATGGTAGGGACTGCATCCCGTGGAGATAGGCCGAGTATGTAGTAAGTAAAAGCCTTTTCGGGTTTATGCGCGCTGATGTGTTTTAAACGCTGCCCCCGCCCCTTCTTTTTCCCTCTTTTCTGCAGGTCACTTCGGAACGTCGATTATAGTACGGAAAAATGGTGACTTAACGGCCGAAGGGATGAGAAAAAGGGTTTGAATATGGTGCCTATACATGACGAGCAAACAATGACTATGTCTCTCTCTGAACCCAGCGCTTGGGAGGGCAGCTTGAAGCAGAAACTTGACGGGTTATTACAGGATGACAAAATATGACTTCGCTTGGCACCCCGAATAATACAACCAAGAACGACGTGCAACAATGAATAAATTCCTACATTTAACTAAATAGGGAAAGTTTAAGGAATATTCCGAGGTGAGGTTTACCCAAGTACCCTCCGTCTGGAGGACTAGGAACATTGCCAATGTTTAAGATTTACCACCTCCTTCTCGCACCCTCATAGACATGAAACTCAAAGCTGTCCCATTGTTCTCCCGACTGACACCTACTGTTGCCTCAGCCTGGAAACCCATTCGCTAAAAATGATTCGAAGATCCCCCCTGAGTATTAGCCCGACCAGGTTAGTTCCCGACCAATTGGCAAAGGTGTAAGTATTTGCAACCAAAGCCACCAGCGAAGGCAGCCGACGATAAGAGAGAAGAAAAAGGTAAAAAGAGCTCAGCCCCCAGATGAATTAAGTAGGATGCTAAGGATGCGCAGCATGCAGGAAGAGATCTTTTTGGCCAGCAACTGTTCTATGTTTTGTCTTGGATTTTTGTATATAATACATGTACTGTCTCCCCCCGCCCGAGTTTGTGTGTATGTATGCATGTTTTGAAATGACAGGCTCTCCTCATGAGAAATAAAACTCTGTTCTTGTGTTCCTGCTTCCAGCGCCCGTCTCTTTATTTGGTAACCGTTCAAGATGGGAACTAAGTGGCGTCTTGTGCCAGCAGCCTGGGCATCGGTTGTAATCTGGGCTGAATTTTCCTCAGCACGGGTGTGATTCTCAGGAAAGAGCAGCGCATATGGGAGGAGGTTTATGGCCCATGCATGAGAGAGAGAGCGTATGTGACCAATGCATGGGGGAGATGCTTGAGAAGGTGGGGTGCCATGCTGAGGATCGGCGGCGTGCAGAGAGTGGGTCTGGTCAAGGCATCTAAAATGGCTGACGTACACGACAAAAGTGTGGCATTGTTAAAAAAGCTAGATGGCGCAGACAATGTTTATGAATATGGATTAATTTATAACAATTATTTTTAACAATATATTTACTCGCAGTGTCAAAATGGCGGTCAACACTTCCTGATTTCCTTCGAATTGAACGTTAACAGACGTCACGCAGCAAAAAAAAAAAAAAAGGTCACGCGCAGCCTTTGGAAGACAAGTATCAACATATATGAGCCTCCTCAACCACCCTCAGAAAAAATAGGGGGTCAGGATACTTTCTTTACTTTAAAACTTTACTTTAAAAATTATTTATAACGCGCACTATCACCATCGGTTTCTTGGCGTCTCCCGTACCCCCTTATACCCATTTCTCACATGATTTTTCCTCCATCTTGTAATTTAATTAAATCGAAACACAAAATGGCGAATTCCCGTTTCGCTACCAGTTTGCGACCCGGTTCGTCTACCGCGAAAAATCATTTTTTTTTTATTTGCCCCACGGGACCCTTTAATAACCCCAACATCATTCCTAGGGGGTCAAGAGGGGTCTACCTTGCCCCCTTTCATTAAATTCCCCCTTCGTTTTTCTCCTCCTCTTGTCTCTCGATCCTACCGAGAGACAAGATGGCGGCCGCACCGGACTGTTTAGAATGTTGACAGACACCAGAGAGCCAATCAGCTTCGCTTCGCAAAGCTCCGTTACGCGAAAAGTACGCGATCTGGAGCGCTATCCGGGACGCTGTCACAGATATATCTGTTTTTTTAAACGCTAATTTCTCAAAATCCACTGGAGCACATATATTGAGACCCAGCAAAGGCACATTGGGCTAACAGTCCCTACAATTTTGCCAAGTTTCGTGTAAATCCATTCAGCCGTTCAAGCTAAAAGTGAGGCCAAACGCCATATGGAAAAATGAATGGGAAAAACGCGTTTAGGGACCCCCCTTTTTTCTCGGCCCCCCCTTGCCGAAACCCCCCCAAATTTTTAGGGGCTGCTCAGAAACAAAATGCGCAATTTTCCTGACAATTTCAGCCGATTCCGTCTACAAACGCCAAAGTTATTAGACATAGAATTTTCAAAAGTTCCATAGAGAAAAAATCCTAACTATATATACCTACTGGCGACCGCCAGTAGGTAATATATATATATATATATATATATATATATATATATATATATATATATATATATATATATATATATATATATATATATACATATAACCTACTGGCGGTCGCCAGTAGGTAGTTCTAGTTAGGATTTTTTTCAATGTTAAATCTCAAAATTCTATTTGGAATAACTTTGGCGCCGGTTGACGAATCTGCCTGAAAATGTCCTCAAAATGGCCTCGTCGAGCTCCGGTCCTTCCCTGAAAGTTTGGGGGGATGCAAAACGCGTTTTCCCCATGTTAATTTCCATAGGGCGGTCGACCTCACTTTTAGCCCGAACGGCTGAATGGATTTCCACCAAACTTGGCAAAATTGTAGGGACTGGTAGCCCGATGTGCCTTTGCTATGTCTCAAGATATGTGCTTCAGTGGATTTTGAGTAATTTAGGTTCCAAAAAATATATATATCTATAGGCGCGCCGCGGTACGCGCACCGGGGAGCGCACCGGGCGTACTACGCGACTTGTGCACGGAAAGGTGATTGGCTCACGGGTGTCTGTAAACATTCAAAACAATCCGGAGCGGCCGCCATCTTGTGTCTCGGTAGGATCGAGACACAAGAGGTGGCATAAAAAAAGGGGGAAATGACTATAAGGGGGCAGGGTAGACCCACCCTGACCCCCTAGGTTTGATGTGGGGGCTAAAATAGGGTCCCGCGGGGCATCGTTTTAAAAAAAAATTCGATTTGCGCGGGGAGAGCACCCGGTACGCGCACCAGGGAGCGCACCGGGGAGCGAAGCATGGGGAAAATCCAGGGTCTTATTTATGAAGGCCTTGTGACAGTTTTGCGCCGCCGGTGCGTCACTTTTTGTGACGCACCAGCGGTGTAAAAAATGCGCCTTGTTGCACCATATTTAAAAAGTGACGCATCTAGGTAGATGCGTCACTTTTTAAACCCCTGCGCCACATTATACCTGCGTCAGGTATAATGTATGCAGAGGGGGCATTCCCCCGCAAAAAGCCTCGTAATAGTGACGCAGTAAAATCTATGAGATTTAACTGCGTCACTTTTAGGACGCTGTTGCGTTAAAATCTTGCGCCTGCCTCACAGCAGGCGTAAGACTGACGCAAGCCCTTTCACATGGGGCTTTCCCCATGTGAAAGTACGCATTACTGGAGTTGCGTCAATTTTGTGAAACACTCCAGCAATGCGTCACTTTTGCGCTTACAGGTACGTCCGAAATACTGATGTATCTGTAACTCCTTGCGACATGATTCGTCATACATTAAATATGACGCATCAGGAATGTCGTAAGGAGTGCGCACTGAAAAGTGACGCATCGCTGTTTTCACGCAGCGATGCGTCACTTTTCATAAATGAGGCCCCCAGTTTATTCACTGTGTCACCTCTCCCACCCTTTCTTGCGTCAATACGTCCCTTTTGCATACATTACACCTGAGGTAGGAATAATGTGGCGCAGGGGCTTACAAAGTGACGCATCTACCTAGATGCGCCACTTTGTAAATATGACTGAGTAAGGTGCATTTTTTACTGGACTGATGCGTCACAAACAGTGACGCTCTGGTGGCATTAAAGTGACGCATGGCTTCATAAATGAGGCCTTCAGTCTTCAACTCCAGCAATGCATCTTTTCTTACCCTTCCACACCCCGTTCCTTTTCAACATTTTCTTTGAATATCCACATTCCCATATTCACTCTTCTTCTCCTTACTTTCCCTCCCAACACTCACCTTCTTTCAGTCCCCCTACTTCACTTCCTTTCTCCTCTCATACCTTTTTGTTCTTTCTTACTCATTTTCCTTTCCATTATCAATGCACTCCATTTCACTTACTCTTTTTCATTTTTTTAAGAATATAGCTCTTTGATGAGAATTGGAGGTAGTTCTGGAAAGAACCTTTTTTTTCTTCTTTTTTTTAAGAACAGAAACAAAAACAGGGAATGGAAACTGCTCAACAGGAGCAAAAAAAACAAAAGAAAATTAGGGCTGGGAACGGCAGTGATGGTTCTCCAATGCTCGAACCATGAGCAGGACACTTTGCTCCCCATAGGTAAGGAGTTGATTGCAGTATCTGCATCTCAGGATACCATTGTTAAAAGCAGGTTGAATATTTGGCACGAGCTCCTGCGATTGCCCCCTCCCAGAAGTAGTTGCTTCTGCGGTGGATGTAGAGGCCCCATCACTGGGAACCTCTTGTGCCAGAGCCCTGACACTTTCCCGGGCAAATTTCTGGGCGTGCCTCCTCTCCACATGCTGTATCATTGTAAAGTTCCCAAAAGAGTATTTCTTTTTGGGGTCACCCCGTGACAGGACTTGTTTGCAGATCCTGCACTCCACTTTTGGAGCATTCACCTTTTTCTGGTTAGGTGGTATTTTAAAAAATTTCCAAATAAAATGCTCCTTCACCTTTGGCTGAGGAGGCTCTTCAATGATGAAATCATGCTCTTCATCACTGCTGGATTCTCTGGCAGCCATGGTAAACCAAGAAAGATCCAGGAGCAAAAAACAGGTCTTTCAGTCACAAAAGTGAAAGAAGAAGTGAAAGAAATGGGTGGGGATTTCATTCTTTGTAAAAAAAACTGTTAGCAACCATTGAAAAGTGTTATTTTAAGGTCACATGACTTGACGCGCTGACGCTGCGCGCACCGGAGCGCTTCCGGGTGCGCATACGTGGCGCGAACGCAGGCGCTTCCAGGGGCGCACACGCGGCGCGAACATAGGCGCTTCCGGGGCGCATACGCGGCGCGAACGTAGGCGCTTCCGGGGGTGCTTACGCGGCGCGCCGAAGTGACGTCTTGATAGTTTCACGGAAATGCAAAATCATTTTCATTTCCTTATAAAAAAAACTGCTTTTATATGTATGGTACGAAATGTTTTGCGTTATTATTTACTTTTCATTCATATTTTTTTCACGAACGAAAGTAGCGCTCTGGGTGCGCTTTCCGGAGAGCTTACCGGAGCGCGCACCCAGAGCGCCCCAGGAAAAAATGATAAAAAAAAAAAATTAATACTTACACAAAACAGCAAATGTCAAAAAAATCATAGGTTAGAAACTCGATATAGAAAGGAATTAGCATTTAAAAAACCTATGAAATTCAATGAAAAAACCATAGGTTTCACACCAGTTATAGTTAGGAATTAGCATTTAAAAAAACCTAATAAATTCATTGAAAAAACCATAGGTTTCACACCAGTTATAGTTAGCTGGAAATTTTACTGACATAAAACCATTGAAATTCCCACGTTATAGTTAGTTGGACTCACTATAACTTGCGCGCCTGCAATGCACTGCTGATGACGTCACATATTACATCACTCATGACATGGTCAGAGACATCACTCATGACATCACTGATGACACCATCCTTGTGACAGAGTGACAGCCCTCCTTTCAGTGTAATGTAAGCCTTGAAAAACATATTCAAAAATAGTATTTAACATTTTCAAAAAAATGGAGATACCCATACCAGTTACAACAAACAATTCAGTAATTCCACATCTATATATACATCCACTCATTCACCAACAGTTCTATATAGTCACTCATACATATACTCACTCATTATATGTAGTGATACACCTATACATCCTGTTACACACCGACAGTCATCCAAAAGTTATTCACACACATATTCACACATGCAAAAAAAGTATTGAACATCCATTTATTTGCATATACAGCAATACACACACTACCACTTTACTTCTAAGGAAACTTACACATACTTACTCTCTTAAACAATCACTTACAGAAACACATACTTATTTAAACAGGAACTCTTACAAACTCTCACTCTCACATATACTCACTTATATAAATCAATAGTCACATATACTACATTAAAACATATGTCGTTACTGAAAAAGACAATAGTGAGACAGTTGTTTACTCACTAACATACACATATACACACTCATCCATCCATACAGTTTTGTACATATGCTGTCTTCAAAACACATACAAACAGTGAGTCAATCACCAACCCATACAGCCACTTATACACAAAGTGAAACACTGATACATAAATTTCAATATTTAAAATGTACTTGCTAATATATGTATTCACCAAGATACACTTAATAAGGCAGTTAACCAATCAATTCTTATAAAAACAAACATCCATTTACACACTTATTTAACCATTTATTCTTCCATCGTCCTTTACAAATACATATATAAAACATATATGTTTTTCAGGAAGACACACATTCACTGGATGGTGTCATCAGTCATGTCATGAGTGATGTCACTGACCATGTCATGAGTGATGTAATATGTGACGTCATCAGCAGTGCATTGGAGGCGCGCAAGTTATAGTGAGTCCAACTAACTATAACGTGGGAATTTCAATGGTTTTATGTCAGTAAAATATCCAGCTAACTATAACTGGTGTGAAACCTATGGTTTTTTCAGTGAATATATATATATATTCACTGAAAAAACCATAGGTTATAGACCGTATATAGTTAGGGATTAGCATTTACAAAACCTTAATTTACTCACACAAAACCATTGAAATTTGCATATATAGTTAGATGCAATAACTATATATCGCGCACCCGCAATCCACTGCTGATGATGTCATATATTACATCATTCATGACATGGTCAGTGACATCACTGATGACATCATCCAGTGTTTGTATGTTTCTGTAAAGTTAAAATATGTCTTACATATTGAAGAATGAGTGGATGTATAAGTGTCTGGATGAAGCATTTAGTAGGTGCATGACTGACTGTATGAGAGAGTGATTAAATGAGTCTCACTGAGTGCATGGGTTAGTGACTAAACTGTCTTAATATGTGCATCATTATATCTGTTCTGTAAACTGCTGCATGTGTTGATCAGTAGCTATATGAGTAACTATATTGGTTATTGATTGGTTGCCCAAGTATTTGTATGGGAGACTGAGTGTGTTTGTGGGTGGCTGGGAGGTGTGTGACTCTGTGCATAGATGTGTGAGCAGTTGATTCACTAGATGTATGGGTTCAAAAGTACATGTGGAAACAGCTGCATGGGCGGTTGACTGTGTGCATGAGTGTATTGGTGAGTGAATGGATATCTCAGTGCTACATGTCAAAGTAAGTACATATGTAAAACACAGTACATGTGAGAGTTGACATATATAAATAACTGTGCATAAGAGCCAGTGAATGTGTGAGTGGCTGTATGGATCATTGTGAACTTGTATCAGGGATTGTATAAGAGAGTAAATATGTGTTAGTATATGTTTGAATATGTAAGGTGGGTATAACTGTATAGTTGAGGAAATGGAGGTGTGATTGATTCTTTGCATGACTGACTAGGTGTGTGAGTAACTCCATGGATGAGTGACAGTCTGTGAGTGTCTGTTTACACTGATTGTATCTAAGGTTATATTAGAGTCGGAAGAGGTTCATTGTATTAACACATGAATGATGTCATCAGTGATGTGATAACTAATGTCAAATGAGATGTCATCAGTGATGTCATTTGAGATGTCTTCAGTGATGTCATCAGTGATGTCATTTGAGATGTCATCAGTGATGTCACTGACCATGTCATGAATGATGTAATATGTGACATCATCAGCAGTGGATTGCGGGTGCGCGATATATAGTTATTGCATCTAACTATATATGCAAATTTCAATGGTTTTGTGTGAGTAAATTAAGGTTTTGTAAATGCTAATCCCTAACTACATATTGTCTATAACCTATGATTTTTTCAGTGAATTTCATTGGTTTTTTAAAAGCTAATATCTATAGCTGTAAGATATATTTTTATTCTAATTCACAAATATATTTTATATATATTTGTATTATATTTTTTTAATTCAATTTATATTATAGTTTAAATTATTTTTTCTTGTTTCGTTGCCGGTCCGCGAATCGGTAAACGTTCCGTTAGTGCAAATACCGCGTTAGAAAGGCACATAGTGACGCGTCCCGTAAACGCAACATATCGCGTTACTACGTAATGCCCCTTATGACGTGCTGCGTTAGCGCACCCAGAATCGTTCTGGAACGCGAACCAAGGAGCGAAACGTAAAGCCCCGGAATCGATCTGAGGCGCGGCGTGGAACGCGGAACGTAAGCATAACAGGTCATGTGACTACTTAATAAAACTTTTCATTGGTTGATTTTACTTTTAGTTTCCTAATGATGGAACGCTTGATCATATGACGTAAAACAAACACTTTTCATTGGTTTAGAACATTTTCGTTTCTCAAATGATGAAAGTCCCACCTTTTTTCCTCACTTCGACTTTCATTTTTATGAGAGAAAGACCTGTTTTTGTTTGCTAAGACATGGCATTTCTATTAGCTGCAGCTGGTGGATCTCCACCACCTCCACCACCACCAAAGAAGAGAGGACCGACTAGCCAGGTCATCTTCGACCAGGAAGAAGAAGAAGAGGAAGACGAGGAACAGGAGCAAGGGACAAGTGGCTTTCTGAAAGAAATGCCAAGAACGTCCCGTGTTAAAGTGAATTTTATCTGGCAATTTTTTTCTTTTCCTTCTCATGAAAAGAAAGTTAATGCCAGGTACGTTACCTGCCTCATCTGCAAAAAAACATTCTCGAGAGGGACCGAAAAAAAATATAGCTTTGGTAATCATACCATGCATCGGCACATGGAGACTTGGCATCCTCTTAATTATTCCAAAGCGCAATTTCGAGATTTGGTGGATAACCCCCGACCGGCAAAAACATCCACCAATGACTTAGCAATAAGTGAGTCAGAGGCAAGGGAAACGGTTCCAAATCTGCAAAAGAACTTTGGGCAGATGAGATTGACTTGTGTAGAGTGTGGAAAATTAATTTCATGCGGAGAAATGAGTATTACTTTAATAAATAGATCATTTGAAAATCATCAATGTCCAAAACGTCCTAGAAAGTAATTTTTTTTTTGTTGCTCCTGTTGAGCCCATTGTAGTAAATCATTTTTGTTTCCCCTTCCTCAAAAAAAATTCAAAAAAAATATAAAACATCAAAAATAATAAAAAAAAGTTCTTTTCAGAACTACCTTCCCTTTTAAAAAAAATTGCTAGAATGTTTAGCACTCTAGCATCCTCTATTTCTTTTGATACGCTTCCCGGTTAGCGTTCGGGTACGCGATCCGGGAGCGAAGTAAAAAAAATATTTTTTTTTAAAAAGACGAATTAATAAACAGAGAGTAATGTGAAAAGAAAGAAAAATAGAGGGAGTAACACACAGTTACTGTTGAAAGAGGGACTGATAAAAGAAGTGAAAAGAGTAGTATAAATAAGTAATAGAAAAAGAAATGAAGGAAGTAGCAAAGACGGGAAACTAAGGGTTAAAAAAAAGAAGCAGAGGAACTAATAAAAGTTAAATCTGATAGACATGTAACGTAAAAAGTACTAAACGCTTACCTTATAATTGTCATTACCGTACTGTATTATTATTTTCATACTTTTAATCTGTGTAAGAAAGAACAAAAAAATTTAAATTAATACAAGATGGTAAAAAAAGAGTGAGCATAAGACAAAATGAATGTTAAATGTTAAATGTGGTATACTAGTAAACCGTACAGCTGACCCAGCAAAGAGGCGTCCCGGCGCTGTATACCGCTGGGGAACCCATCCTGGCTTTCCCTGTGAGATGGTCCCTCCTGAGCATCCCCAAGGTGATGCCAGGCATCCCCGGCGCTGATGGGGCTGTTAGTTGAGATTAAGCAAGCTATTACCCAAAGTTGCTGAGTGGGACCCATGGTTGGAGTAGGCACCGAAGCGAGAATTATCGAGTCCGCTGACCAAGGCCCAAGATCCTGCCACGTCAGGAATTGAACCCTGGTCCCAGGCCGACCTCTGCTTCTGGGTCTGCCGCCTCTAATCAGTGAGCCACACCAATCCATATACATATTAGAAATGACAATTCAAAGTAGAAAATTAATTAAACATATTTAATGGTTTATTTTTGCTGTTATCAGAAAAAATCTAATTTCACTGAAAACAGTGAGTTGAAGGTATTCATCATATAACAGCGGGGGAAAAAAACATAATCAAAATGATTGTGTTTAAAAAAAACAAATAATATAAATAAGCAGAAATAGTGTTAGGAATCGGGTTAGTCCCTTTTTTATGACCATGCCTTGACATCACATGACAAAGGAAAGGAGGATAAATGATGGTCCTACCTTTAGTTCAATGCTTGATATTGCCAGTGTTTGGATTCCTACCCTGGTTGTTGGCTGCTGTTTGTTGCTGTGCGGATTCTTTCCTGCAAATTCGACGCCTTTTTTTTGCCTTAACCTTGCTCACGGGCTCGTGAGAAGGGTTTTAACCCTTATTGGTTAGACCTTTTTTCCTTTCCTTGTTCTTTTTCCCTTTTAGTCAGTCAGTGTTGGGCTCCCGGGTTTCCCTTCCCTTATACCCGTTTTTTTTGCCCTAGCACTTTGTCCTGGTTTCCGGGTGTTCGGGGGCTCCCGTTCACTCTAGCGTTGCAGTAAGGTTTTTTCCATTTTGTGGAAGAGATCGAAGCAACGCGGAACTCATATGAAGCCTTGTGTGAGTTTAGCGCGTCTGTTCTGGGACTACACTCTGCCTCGTTTTGTGCGGAAGTGACGTTTTGGGTCAGTCCGCGAGGCTTCGCTGGGTTTGTTTGGTGCTTCCGAAAGGTTTCCCTTTGTCCCAATCCCCTAGGTCAACCTCACGAAAGCAAAGGGGTTTTTTCAGGCGGTGGCAGTTCCCATTGTAAGACCTTTTTCCCCTCGCTATATTTTTTTGGGACATTACTACAAAGGCTCCCTCCAATACCCTGCTATAGAGACAGAGTGCAGATACCGGAGTATCACATTACTTTTATTTTTACTCCATACCTTTACAAAGCAGAGCCTGCGCTTTATACTGGTAAGAGGGGTTTTGTATGTTTTGTAAGGCATGGTTATTGGGGGTTGGACTTTGAAATTGCAAACAGTGATACATGAAGGGTTTGTTTTTCCCCTATTGTACATAGGTGCAGAAGCGTAAAGGAAGGAGGGAGCTGTGTCCTATTGTCATTAAAGGGTGGAAGACTTGGTGTCTCCTCAACATTACCACCCTCTTTTCGGGTCCATTGGTGCATGCACAGAGTTTGTCCTGTGGGTGTCCAGTGGGCAGGTAAAGGGGACTGGTGCATGCTACGTTCCTGCAGTGCTCGGGCTGGTTGGAGTCTAACAGAATATCAAGCCCACGATACAATAGCACTGCCCGGACTGGCATGGATGAGGACGGGAATCCGATAGGTGGAGGTACGGGTGGTCCCACAATGCAAGATATAATGGGAGCCGTACATACCCTACAGGCACAGGTGCAGGAGCTGCAGCAAGAGAATGTAGGATTGAAACAGGAGTTGGTGGCTGTAAGGGCCAGAGAGCAGTCACAGCACAGGGGGACGGGCCCTGTTATACAGCCTGCTACATTCCAGTATACAGGAGGGGCGGGATCAAGTGCTACTGGTGGCCCCAATCCCATAGCGGTAACGGTAACAACTCCTGTGGCAGTACCCTTAGCCCCCCTGAGAGATTTACAGGAGAGAGCGATAAGTTCGGGACATTTATGAACCAGTGTCAGCTGCACTTCATGTGTAGAACGAATGCCTTTCCCAACGATTCCGCAAAGATTGCTTTTATACTGTCGTACCTGGCTGGCAACGCGGCCCAATGGGCGATTCCATTGGTAGAGAGCAATGACCTTGTGCTGTATAACTATCAGGCATTTAAGGAATTGATGCGGGATCTGTTTGCTAAACACGCATTTATGCAGGCTAGCGATGCGGGATTGTTAAAACTACGGCAGGGCAGGCAGGACTTATTGTCTTATATAGCCAACTTTAATCGATTAGTAGCCGAGACACATTGGCCAACCGAAAAAAGGACGTCCCTTTTTTATCAGGGTCTTTGTGAAGAATTGAAGGATATAGTGTCACAGGTGGTGGATCCGCCCGAGGATTGTGCGGCATTTATCGATCTCGTGGTTAAATTGAATCATCGAGTGACGGAACGACGTGGAGAACGTAGTCGGTTCCAGTCCTCACGAGGTAGTTATGTGAAACCAGAGGTGAAGTCGGGAGGGGAGAGTAGAACAGTCCCCGAGCCCATGGAAATAGGTGGTGTAAGGGGTCCCCTGACTTCAGAGGAAAAGAAAAGAAGGAGAGAGATGAATTTGTGTCTTTATTGTGGACAGGGGGGCCATTTTGCACGAGATTGCCCAGTGAAACCATCAGGCGTAGGGTTTGGTAAAAAGGTGGCGTGTATACAAGTGGATCAAGGTTCAGGTGAAGAAAGGAAAGAGCAGTATGAGGTGGTAGGGGCCATGGACCAGGCCCCAAGACATTTTGTGATTAACGCTCAACTGCTGCTTTCAGCACAGAAACGTGTCCCTGTGTTAGTGTTACTAGATTCTGGGGCCACTGGGAATTTTATAGACATCTCGATGGCTGAGAAATTGATGGTTCTTTGTCATTTAAAAGAACAACCTGAGCCAGTAAGGGCTATTGATGGGACAGAGTTGACTTCGGGGTATATCACCCGACAGACTGCTCCACTAGGTTTGTTGTGTGAGAATGGACATGTGGAAACGGTGATCTTTGATTTGATCGATGCACCTTCTTTTGGATTGGTTTTGGGGGTCCCATGGCTGCAAAAACATAACCCGAGGATTGACTGGGTACAGAGATTGGTAACGTTGGACTCGGTGCATTGTTTGAGGAATTGCTATATTGTGGCAGCTGAGCAGATTAATCCTTTGTCCTGTGCCATGGTCGAGACAAGTGTAATTCCTCCACAGTATTCTGCTTATAAGGACGTGTTTGATAAAGGATGTGCCCAAGGTCTTCCACCACACAGGTCGTATGACTGTAAGATTGATTTGATACCAGGGGCTCCGTTGCCGTGTAGTCGGGTCTACGCACTGTCTGAGCCTGAGGAGGCTCATCTGAAGACGTATATTGATGAGATGTTGTTGTTGGGTTATATACGTCCTTCTTCCTCGCCAGTGTCATCGGCTATATTTTTCATTCCTAAGAAGGAGGGGTCTTTGAGGGCATGTGTTGACTACAGAACATTGAACTCAGCCACGGTTAAAAATAGGTACCCTCTTCCGCTCATCTCCAAAGTTACTGGATCAGCTCTGCAAGGCTACGGTGTTCACCAAATTGGACTTGCGGGGCGCTTACCATCTCATAAGGGTTCGACCAGGAGATGAGTGGAAGACGGCCTTTAAAACAAAGTACAGACTGTTTGAGTATACGGTAAAGCCGTTTGGCTTGTGCAATGCGCCGGCGGCATTTCAGTTTTTTATCAATGAAGTCCTTGGCAAGTACCTGGATCAGACAGTCATAGTATATTTGGACGATATACTTATTTATTCGGAGAAGGGGCTCGACCATACCAAGCATGTGTTACAGGTCTTGCAGACTTTACAGGAACACCATTTATATGCTAAGCTGGAGAAGTGCCAGTTTAGTACTCCTGAAGTAGAGTTTTTGGGGTTTGCTATATCTGCAGCAGGCATCCGGATGGACCCAAAAAAGATCCAGGCTATAGAGACCTGGCCAGTACCAACGAATGTGAAACAAATACAGGTGCTTCTAGGCTTCGCTAATTTTTATCGCGATTCATACTGCATTTCTCTGACATCGTGGCTCTAATGACTCGCCTTTTGAGGAAGGTCGTCCCTTTTGATTGGACAAGTGAGACTCAGGATGCTTTTCGTATGTTGCTAAGGCAGTTCGTGTCTGCACCGGTATTGGTGCACCCTGACCCTGCCCTGCCGTATTTTGTAGAAACCGATGCTTCTTTGTGTGCCGTAGGTGGGGTATTGTCGCAGCGAGATGAAGCCACTGGCCATATGCATCCAATTGCGTTCTTTTCTAAAACCTTGTTGCCAGCTGAACGTAATTATACTGTGGCAGAACGCGAGCTGCTGGAGGTCAAACTGGCATTTGAGGAATGGCGCCATTATTTATGGGGTGCCAGACATGTCATTACCATCTACACCGACCATAAAAATCTAGAATTCTTTCGTTCGGCCAGGGCCTTAACTCCTCGCCAGATGAGATGGGTTTTATTCTTTAATGAATATGACTTCATCATAACATACAGACCTGCAGCCCAACAGGTGAAATCCGATGCTCTTTCCCGAATACACGTTGATGTAAAGGAAGAAGGCTCCTTGAGTGTGAGCAGGGCTATGATTGCAGAAGAAAGGATTATAGGGGCTTTGGTTGTGGAAGATTTCCCTGCTCTCGTGAAAGAACGATTGAGCCAATTAGATCTGGCTCCTTGGTTGTCCATACCCCAGATAACAAAGAAAGATGGACTTTTGTATAATGAGAACAGGTTGTTTATTCCCCCCGTGCTGAGGGATGAGGCACTGGAGTGGTGTCATTCCTCTGCCTTGGCAGCTCATCCGGGAATAAGGAAAACCAAGGAAATGTGTATGAGGTGGTTCTGGTGGGAGTCCATGACTAAGGATGTTCTAGGATATGTGAGTGCTTGCCCTGTGTGTGCGATCAGCAAGCCCTCGCATGGTAAACCCTCAGGACTCTTACAGCCTTTGGAGGTACCGCCTGGTCCATGGCATACTTTAAGTATGGATTTTGTAACGGATCTACCCTCAGTCGCAGGTTGCACCGCCATATTGGTGGTGGTGGATTTATTCACCAAAATGGCCCACTTCATACCGCTTCCCAAAATCCCTTCGGCAAAGGAGATGGCGGTGGTGTTTATGTCTTCGGTTGTGCGGTTACATGGGTTGCCGGTAGTGATCATATCAGACAGGGGGCGCAGTTCGTCTCACACTTTTGGACTGAGCTGTGTCAGGTGCTCAAGACCGAGATACGTTTATCCTCGGCTTACCATCCTCAGTCCGATGGTCAGACCGAGCGCACTAATCAGACAATGGAACAATACTTAAGGTGTCTGATAGCGTCTTTGTCCTGTGATTGGGTAACTGCTCTGCCCATTGCGGAGTTCGCTTATAACAACAGTGTGCATTCCGCATTGGGCATGACTCCTTTCTACTGTTCACTTGGGTACCATCCTAGAGCGGTAGCTATACAGCCCACGGGTCACGTGCCAGCCATCGATGACGTGTGTGAGCGATTGTGAGACATATGGGGCTTGGCCAGGGACAGCCTTTTAGAGGCAAAGGAGGCTATGAAAGCACAGGCGGATAAACATCGAGTCGATGCTCAGGCATACAAGATAGGGGATCTAGTATGGCTGGCTTCACGCAATCTGAGACTGCAAGGATCTCGCAAATTGCAGCCCCGGTTTGTGGGTCCATTTACCATACTACAGGTTGTTAACCCCGTAGCAATGAAGCTCAGGTTACCACAAGAATACAGGGTGCACCCCGTTTTTCATACATCTTTGCTTAAACCCTATATACCATCAGGCCAGGTGTTACCACCTCTCCTCCTGTTCTGATTGATGGGCAGGAGGAATTTGAAGTTCAGGCTATCCTCGATTCAAAGCGTGTCAGGGGTCGCCTTTTGTACTTGGTAGATTGGAAAGGGTATACAAAGGAGGACAGGACATGGGAACCAGCTGGGGGGGTACACGCCCCGCGGTTGGTTCGGTTATTCCATAGACAGCATCCCTCTAAACCCCGACCGGTGGGGAGGATCATTGGGGGGGGGGGGTACTGTTAGGAATCGGGTTAGTCCCTTTTTTATGACCATGCCTTGACATCACATGACAAAGGAAAGGAGGATAAATGATGGTCCTACCTTTAGTTCAATGCTTGATATTGCCAGTGTTTGGATTCCTACCCTGGTTGTTGGCTACTGTTTGTTGCTGTGCGGATTCTTTCCTGCAAATTCGACGCCTTTTTTTTGCCTTAACCTTGCTCACGGGCTCGTGAGAAGGGTTTTAACCCTTATTGGT
The DNA here is from genome assembly GCF_964263255.1 of Lissotriton vulgaris. NCBI lineage: Eukaryota > Metazoa > Chordata > Amphibia > Caudata > Salamandridae > Lissotriton > Lissotriton vulgaris. The sequence continues at coordinate 143,490 of NW_028252953.1, forward strand.
TAGACCTTTTTTCCTTTCCTCGTTCTTTTCCCTTTTAGTCAGTCAGTGTTGGGCTCCCGGGTTTCCCTTCCCTTATACCCGTTTTTCTTGCCCTAGCACTTTGTCCTGGTTTCCGGGTGTTCGGGGGCTCCCGTTCACTCTAGCGTTGCAGTAAGGTTTTTTCCATTTCGTGGAAGAGATCGAAGCAACGCGGAACTCATACGAAGCCTTGTGTGGGTTTAGCGCGTCTGTTCTGGGACTACGCTCTGCCTCGTTTTGTGCGGAAGTGACGTTTTGGGTCACTCCGCGAAGGCTTCGCTGGGTTTGTTTGGTGCTTTCGAAAGGTTTCCCTTTGTCCCAATCCCCTAGGTCAACCTCACGAAAGCAAAGGGGTTTTTTCAGGCGGTGGCAGGTCCCATTGTAGGACCTTTTTCCCCTCACTATATTTTTTTTGGACATTACTACAAAGGCTCCCTCCAATACCCTGCTATAGAGACAGAGTGCAGATACCGGAGTATCACATTACTTTTATTTTTACTCCATACCTTTACGAAGCAGAGCCTGCGCTTTATACTGGTAAGAGGGGTTTTGTATGTTTTGTAAGGCATGGTCATTGGGGGTTGGACTTTGAAATTGCAAACAGTGATACATGAAGGGTTTGTTTTTCCCCTATTGTACATAGGTGCAGAAGCGTAAAGGAAGGAGGGAGCTGTGTCCTATTGTCATTAAAGGGTGGAAGACTTGGTGTCTCCTCAACATTACCACCCTCTTTTCGGGTCCATTGGTGCATGCACAGAGTTTGTCCTGTGGGTGTCCAGTGGGCAGGTAAAGGGGACTGGTGCATGCTACGTTCCTTCAGTGCTCGGGCTGGTTGGAGTCTAACAAATAGGAACTTCTCCAAAGTAACTTACTTTCTATGATGTCAAAGGATATCCTATGAACAGCTTATACTCAGTTGTGCTGTTACTATTTTCTGCCCGCCACTTTCTGAAAGATAAACTCAATTGTTTTAAGAAAATTGAGACATACAAAGCAATTTGAAACAGCACACTAAGTTACAGCAACACCTAGAATCATTGTAGTCCAATTACCTACCCTAAATTCTGACTTCAAAAATCAAGTTAAAAGGCAACATTGCTTCATACTCAATTAGTAATGTTTGCTGAAAGAATAGCCATTTTTTAAATTTTAAATAAGCTGTGTAATATCCAGATGTTGTCAAAGGACCAGCATATTATGTAATAACTGCAGTTGCAAATGTTCTTCCTGAAATCGATGACTGTGTAGCAAAAACATTTTTAATTAGACTGGACAACTTATTTTCTTCCAGTTTATGTAGTTGAAATTGTAAAATGACATTTCATCCATAAGTTTTCAAAAATAATGTGGACAGCATTGCAGACTTACTTTCCTCTACTCCTTATTTTGATCTGCTGCTTGACTTTGCAGTTTTCGCTCTGTACTACAATTATCCACAAGGCCATATATAGTAGGAGCCATTAGAACCTCTGTAAATTCCTCTAAACAAATCCCAAGCTTCCTTTCTTAAAATTTTGGTTGTAAGAACACCAGGTAAGAATTTTGAAGGTGAAAAGGCAATCTTTTTTTAAAAGTTAATACAGAATCATTGCAGAATGACCAACCGTTTCCAGGTTTCAAATAAGCTGTGTAATGTCCTGAATTAGTTGAAGGACCGTTATGATATATAATTGCAGTAGTTTTACCAAATTGACAATTACCCTGTTACGGAACATTCGCTTACGAATGTCCCTGAAAATATTTGCCCTTCTACTGCCATGCACAGAGTTATCTCCTGCTCTAGCACAAACTTTTTTTCACGGGCCTTTCCTTTCCATTTAAATTGGCTCTCTTTTTCTGGACTAAAACTTGTTCTGTAGTTATACTTTTGTTTCTACAAATGTTTTTAAGGAATGATTTTGTTCTCTTACCCGGTGTTCTCTTCGTCCGTTGAAATAATACTAATGTAGAGGACTGCTGCAAAATGTTAGGTAACGTTTCATAGCCTTTCGAATTCTATCCTTAGACGGCATTGTCTAATTCCAAAATAATCTGCAGTTGAATCTGTGGTGAAATATAATAAAAAATGTTATTAACCACTATTACCAAACAGTAAATCAATAACAGTAAGAACTAGATTCAACAATGCTATAAAAATAAATAAAATAAAAGTATTCACAAGGGTGCAGGGGGTATCACTTTGACACCCTCTGGCACCCTCAAAACAGGCACAGGTGCCATGTGGCAGGCAAACCAGCCCTAAGGACAGGTCTGCCTTTCACATGACATAGGTGTGCGAGCACACATGTGCATGCACACCGGAATCGGTATTTTACCATGAAGTTTGATTTCATGCTAAAATACCGATTCGTTAAGGCCTTTGGGACTCAGAAGACTCCCCCCTACATAGCAAATTTACAGAATCGGTAAAATTACCGATTCGGTATTTTACCGAACAAATAATTTTTCCGATTCTGTAAATGTAGATTTACCTACATGTGGCCTTGGATTTAAGCCCCTACATACCGATTTGCCATTTAACGGTCGGAAACGGCCGAAATCGGCCGTAACCTTTCGGTAAATGGCCTGAAACGACCACCTACATCTGGCCCTAAGTGTGCATGCATTTGATTTCAAACAAAGTTTTAAAACATTTTATGTAAAACAATAATACACCTACATTCAAGGGGAACAGACTTAAAATGCCTTAATACACATGAAAACTTTTTTTAAGGAACTTGCACCTTTTCTTCAATAACTTTTAACATGGCTATGTAACTCAAACAATCAAAATAAAAATTTGCCAAGCACACATGGGGGCGTATTTACAAGGGCCTTGCACTACGAGGAAAGTGACTTCAAATGACCAGACACACATGGGGACGTATTTACAAGGCCCTTGAACCCGGGGGAAGTGACTTGAAATTGCTAAGCACACATAGGAGGGTATTTACAATGCCCGTGCAACATTTATGCATCATTTTTTACATATACACCGTAACATTAACAACACAATTGCATCATATATCTGTTCCGCAAAAGCGACGCATTGCAAGAGTCACATCATTTTACCATCAAAAACAATTTCACTGATTCTGTAAATGTAGATTTACCTACATGTCGCCCTGGATTTAGGCCACCAACATACCGATTGGCCATTTACCGGTCGGAAACGGCCGAAATCGGCCGTAACCGGTCGGTAAATGACATGGAACGACCACCTACATCGGGCCCTAAGTGTGCATGCATTTGATTTCAAAAAAAGTTTTTAAACCTTTTATGTAAAACAATAATACACCTAGGGCCAGATGTAGGTAAATCACATTTACCGATTTTGAAATACCGAATATTACCGAATTTTACCGATTCGGTATTTCAAAATCGGTAAATGGGATGTAGGTACCAACATCTGATTTATTACTGATTCCTTAAAAATTCGGTATTTACCGATTCGGTAAATAACGAATCGGTATTTGCTATTGAATCCTATGGGCCTTGAAGCCCATAGGATTCAATTCAAATACCGATTCGGTATTTACCGAATCGGTAAATACCGAATTTGTCAAGGGTGCAGGGGGTATCACTTTGACACCCTCTAGCACCCCCAAAACGGGCATGTGTGCAATGTGGCACACAGACATGCCCTAAGGGCACGTCTGTCTGTCACATGGCACATGTGTACATGCACAGATGTGCATGTACACAGGAATCAGTATTTTACCATGGATTTGTATTCAATGGTAAAATACCGATTCTGAAAGCCATGTGCCAATGGAAAATTAGCTACCCACATTTCAATCTTGCATTTTCGGTAAAATTACCGAATCTGTAAAATTACAGAATCGGTAAAATTACCGAATCGGTAAAATTACCGATTCGATAAAATTACCAAAAATGCAACATTTAAGGGCCCCTACATGTCAATGGCCATTTACCGGTCGGTAACGGCCGAATTCGGCCGTTACCGATCGGTAAATGGCTATTTTCGGCCACCTACATCTGGCCCCTACATTCATGGGGAACAGACTTAAAATGCCCTAATACACATGAAAACATTTTTTTAAGGAACTTGCACCTTTTTTTCAATAACTTTTAACATGGCTATGTAACTCAAACAATCAAAATGAAAATTTGCCAGGCACACATGGGGGCGTATTTACAAGGGCCTTACACTACGAGGAAAGTGACTTCAAATGACCAGATACACATGGGGACGTATTTACAAGGCCCTTGAACCCGGGTGAAGTGACTTGAAATTGCTAGGCACACATAGGAGAGTATCTACAATGCCCGTGCAACACTTATGCATCATTTTTTACATGTACACCGTAACATTAACAACACAATTACATCATATATCTGTTCCGCAAAAGCGACGCATTGCAGGAGTCACATCATTTTACCATCAAAAACAATTTCACCGATTCTGTAAATGTAGATTTACCTACATGTGGCCCTAGATTTAGGCGCCTACATACCTTTTCGGCATTTACAGGTCGGAAACGACCGAAATCGGCCGTAACCGGTCGGTAAATGGCCTAAATGACCACCTACATCGGGCCCTAAGTGTGCATGCATTTGATTTCAAACAAAGTTTTAAAACCTTTTATGTAAAACAATAATACACCTACATTCATGTAAGGGCAGGTCTGCCTTTCACATGACATATGTGTGCATGCACACCGGAATCGGTATTTTACCATGAAGTTTGATTTCATGTTAAAATACCGATTCGTTAAGTCATTTGAGACTCAGAAGACTCCCCCCTACATAGCAAATTTACAGAATCGGTAAAATTACCGATTCGGTATTTTACCGAACCAATAATTTTTCCGATTCTGTAAATGAAGAATGCAAAATCGCCTTTGAAAGCAGAATGCAAACACTTGACGCAAAACATCATTTTAAATACACAGCTGACTTTCTTATTTACGCAAAAAAGCATACTACTCTTTAACTAAAATATATAAACGATAACTCACCTTTACAAATTCTTTTTGAAATTGAAAACAGTCTCAGAAACACACCAATTATTCTGTACCAGAATTAAAGGTATGCACTCCAGAGGCTGGAACCAACAAAGGCACCGAAACGCTGATATTCAACACACATATCTCTCATGTCAGCCAATAAAAACTCTTCCCTCACTTTTTTCAAATCAACACCCTTCCCCCCTCTGCCCTTTCTACCTCTTTTCCATAGCAACTTCCGCCTGCCTGACCTGTCATGGCGACAAGTTCACACAACAATGTTTCAAATGAACTCTGAACTCTCAGTACACCTGCTAATCCACTGCAATCTTTCATAACAACATTTTTAAATAACCATTCAAAATACATCTTTCAAAGAACACATCCATGCACCCTAACTTTCTGTTTTCAGCAATGGAAATACACCAATCACTGCTAATGAATCATTTGCACTTAAACTCCACAGTTTTTTAAATTACAAACATCACTATTATAACTGCCATTTCATTCCCACACTTCATCTGACTGCAGCAAAAACTCCTCTAGCTATGTTTTCAGTCCGGATTCTTGGACATAGCTACATCCACTGGGCTCACAGGTATGCTGATAACAGAAATTTACACAACCTCGATTTACAAAATATGGAAATCAAATGGATTGGTCGAAGAGGATTGAAATGTCACCAATTGATACCATTGGTTTAAACCTTTTTACATTTGCCAACCCCTGACCTCATAATAGTGCACTGTGGAGGAACCGATTTGGGCACTTTGACTGGGGTAGGTCTGGAAATGCTTTTAAAGGACACCTTTGAGCAATTGATGACACTTTTTCCTCAAACTGCCTTGGTATATTCTAATATATGCCAAAGACCAAAATGGAGGTGGTCCAATCAATTTTGTCCACAAATTGAGAAATTGAGGAAGCATGTAAATAAGTCTGTTTCAGCTTACATGAGGGACCATGGAATGGGCTGCATCTACAACAATAACTTGCGTTACTACATGCAAGATATCTACGTGCATTTCTCAGATGAGGGAAACAGAGTTTTCATACTAAATTTAAGAATGTGTATTGGTTCCTACTTATAAGTTTCTACAACATACACAGAACCCAAAAGCTCTTTTCAGAGCTATCTTAACTTAGTGTACTCTTTTGAAATTTCGAATGTACCTTTTGTTCACTTATTTTCACCTATATTTGCTTCCCGGTACGCTACCCAGTTCGCGTACCTGCAGCTAACCACGTGAAAAAAAACAATTTTTTTTATCGACATATATGAGCCTCCTCAGCCACCCTCAGAAAACTTAGGGACACAGCATACGTCTAAAGTACCCCAATCTACCCATTCTGAACATTATTTACCCTCCATCTTATATCTCAATTCTACCGAAACACAAAATGGAGGACTCCCGTAACACTGCAAGTTCGCGTACCGGCAAACGCACTGACAAGCACTCGTTAAAAAAAGGTGGGAAAGTAATTTACAGAAAAACCACTGGAGACACTTTCACCAATTAAACAGTAGCTCATACTACATACCAATCCCTACCATTTTCACAAATTTAGTTGAAATACCATTTAGCCATTTAGCATGTAGAACTCTCTAAAATCCCTGAGGTAAATTACTTTACAAAACATATCGGAAGTGTTGGAAATGACAACCAATTAAAATATTACTTTCAATTTCTACTATTATATCATGACATTTGATTGGTTATGTACCTGAATATATATAAACAAAGAGAGAGAAACACAGCCATTGTGACTACTACTTCGTGAAGTGCAGAACAACAAAAAATCAACTGATAACTTCAAGTTATATTTAAAAGGTAAAATATAATTTTTAAAACTGAAGTATGTTCTGTACTGAAAGCTAATTAAAAAACATTTTCAGACAGTTTTATTCTTTCACTCTGTAATACTTATAGAATAAAATAGACTTCTCTGTTTTAGTTATGGCAGAGCCAGTCCAAGGATTTGCGAGGCCCTGGGCTAAAAGGGAACGTGCGCAAGGCCTCCTCCAAATTACATAACTGGCCACTTACAAGGAGAACATGCACAGACACTGTGGGGGCCCCATTGTCCAGCATTTTGACGCCCCCACAGTTTGAACTTTTACTCCACACGCATTTCTCACACCTTCATAGGTGTGAGAATTGACTGTGGTCTAAAAGTTAAAACTGAGGGTGCGCCAAAATGCTGGACAATGGGCCCCCCACAGTGTCTGTGAATGGTCTCCTTGCAATTGAAGGAGCGTCTCCTTCTTCCTCCCATATACCTCCTGACACCATCCATGAGAGGCCCAAGGAGGGGGCCCCCGCCAATGGACCTTAATTGCAGGCGACACCTTTCTTTGTGATAGATCTCCAGGAAAACAAAAGGACACATCACCAGTGCGTGGCCCCATGCTGATGGGCTGAGTGCGAGGCCCTGAGCGGCAGCCCATGCTGCCCATGCCTAGCGCCGGCCCTGAGATAAGGATAGAGTTAGACTTCTCTAGTATAATTCAAAATTGACTTAGAGTTTATTTGATAATTTTCTTCATATTTCTACTTCCAATTTGATACCATACACTGCCCAAAGAAAAAAAGACTGTTTAAATAACCAAACTGCCTGTCTGTACTGAAACCCAACAGTACCCTACCTGTATTGATATATTTATTTTTTTATGCAATTTACAGCAAGAAAATGGAAGGACAACAAAATGAAAATATTATTTCATTTGAAATTAATATGGAAAACAATCATAAGGAAGACAAAGAGGAAATAGACTTTATGGATCACTCTCTGGACCAAGACTTAATTAATTGTGTAGAAGAAATTGAATCATGGAATGAAAAGGAGGACATACCTGATGAATTAATGTTGGAAATTCTTTTAGATTTTGAAAAATCACAACAATAAATTTTTATTAAAAATAGTTTGAGACATTGTTCTTATTTATATGTAAATTATGAAATAGTACCAAAATAGATATAATATAAAGTGAGACTTAAAATATACTGTGCAACTTTTTTGTGTTACATACTAACTTTGTTCATAGTTACTTCCTTTCTCCCACTATATAATCCCCAATGTGTATTTAACATCTATTTATCATCTCCTGCCACCATGTAGTTTCGGCTTTCCAAACAGACTATGGTATGAATTCCATATACCACAATAACTTCTTTAAAAACAAGCAAGATATCTACAAAGGAGACGGCGTTTATTAAATTATTGACTCTACATTGATACCTACATGTAGCTACGTAAATAAAAAAAAACAAAAAAAAAACAAAACGAACAATCAATAAACATACAATAAGTTAAAAGTTAATCATTCTTGTTTCCTTATAGTACGCTCCCCAGACCGCTTTTCGGTACGCGAACCGGGCGCACCCCACGAAAAAAAGAATTTTTTTTTTTTGGCCCTGCAGGGCACTTTAATATCCCCCTCATCAATCCTAGGGGGTCAGAAGGGGTCTACCTTGCCCCCTTTCCTTCATTTCCCCCTTCATTTTGGCCTCCTCTTGTCTCTCGATCCTACCGAGAGACAAAATGGCGGCCGCTACGGACTGTTTAGAATGTTGACAGACACCGGAGAGCCAATCAGCTTCGCTTCGCAAAGCTCCGTTACGCGAAAAGTACGCGAACCAGTACGCTATCTAGGACGCTGTCACAGATATATCTGTTTTTTAAAACGTTAATTTCTCAAAATCCACTGGAGCTCATATATTGAGACCCAGCAAAGGCACATCGGGCTAACAGTCCCTACAATTTTGCCAAGTTTCGTGTAAATCCATTCAGCCGTTCGAGCTAAAAGTGAGGCCAAACGCCCTATGGAAAAATGAATGGGAAAAACGCGTTTTGGGACCCCCCTTTTTTCTCGGCCCTCCTTGACGAAACCCCCCCAAATTTTCAGGGGCTGATCAAAAACAAAATGTGCCATTTTCCTGAAAATTTCTGCCGATTCCGTCCACAAACGCCAAAGTTATTAGACATAGAATTTTCAAAAGTTCCATAGAGAAAAAATCCTAACTATATATACCTACTGGCGACCGCCAGTAGGTAATATATATATATATATATATATATATATATATATATATATATATATATATATATATATATATATCAGTGTAGATGGTCACGTCCAACTATGGCTACGTTATATTGACGATTTATTTGTCATAAGGCACCGCACTGAACAATCAGGCCATAATTTTGTAAATAGGATTAATCAAAACAGCGTTAATCTCCAGTTCACCCCCAATGTGTATTTTTTGGGCGTAGAGGTGTACATAATAGATGAAAAAATAGAGACTAAGTTGTACCGATAGCCAACAGCTGGTAATAGCTTACTGCACGCGACAAGTCATCATCCTCTGCATCTAATCCAAAGCATTCCCTGTGAAGAGATGCTGAGGATTTGTCTAAATGCAGCAATCCTTATGATCTTGTCCAGGCCTAACTTGCAAGTAAAATCACGTTCCTGGAGCGTGGCTACGATGAAAAGATCATTGACATAGCCTTAAAAAAGCCAATGGGCCTGAGAGGAGTAACCTACTAAACAACTATTCGAGAGAATGGAATATTACTGACATGAAAGAGTATGAAACTAGGCTCATTCTTACATATAGTCGTCAGCACAACTCTGTACAAAGATTATCAACAAAAAATGGCCAGTCTGCAAGAGTGATCCTGTATCGGGCAGAGTTTTACCTAAATATCCCTGCATTACATTTAGAAAATCGAAATCAATGTGGGATTCACTAGTTAAGAGCAGTCCAGAACTCCTAACATCGGCAAATTGGCTAACTGCCCATAAAGGATTTGTTAAATTAACTCCTCGCCAGATGAGATGGGTTTTATTCTTTAATGAATATGACTTCATCATAACATACAGACCTGCAGCCCAACAGGTGAAATCCGATGCTCTTTCCCGAATACACGTTGATGTAAAGGAAGAAGGCTCCTTGAGTGTGAGCAGGGCTATGATTGCAGAAGAAAGGATTATAGGGGCTTTGGTTGTGGAAGATTTCCCTGCTCTCGTGAAAGAACGATTGAGCCAATTAGATCTGGCTCCTTGGTTGTCCATACCCCAGATAACAAAGAAAGATGGACTTTTGTATAATGAGAACAGGTTGTTTATTCCCCCCGTGCTGAGGGATGAGGCACTGGAGTGGTGTCATTCCTCTGCCTTGGCAGCTCATCCGGGAATAAGGAAAACCAAGGAAATGTGTATGAGGTGGTTCTGGTGGGAGTCCATGACTAAGGATGTTCTAGGATATGTGAGTGCTTGCCCTGTGTGTGCGATCAGCAAGCCCTCGCATGGTAAACCCTCAGGACTCTTACAGCCTTTGGAGGTACCGCCTGGTCCATGGCATACTTTAAGTATGGATTTTGTAACGGATCTACCCTCAGTCGCAGGTTGCACCGCCATATTGGTGGTGGTGGATTTATTCACCAAAATGGCCCACTTCATACCGCTTCCCAAAATCCCTTCGGCAAAGGAGATGGCGGTGGTGTTTATGTCTTCGGTTGTGCGGTTACATGGGTTGCCGGTAGTGATCATATCAGACAGGGGGCGCAGTTCGTCTCACACTTTTGGACTGAGCTGTGTCAGGTGCTCAAGACCGAGATACGTTTATCCTCGGCTTACCATCCTCAGTCCGATGGTCAGACCGAGCGCACTAATCAGACAATGGAACAATACTTAAGGTGTCTGATAGCGTCTTTGTCCTGTGATTGGGTAACTGCTCTGCCCATTGCGGAGTTCGCTTATAACAACAGTGTGCATTCCGCATTGGGCATGACTCCTTTCTACTGTTCACTTGGGTACCATCCTAGAGCGGTAGCTATACAGCCCACGGGTCACGTGCCAGCCATCGATGACGTGTGTGAGCGATTGTGAGACATATGGGGCTTGGCCAGGGACAGCCTTTTAGAGGCAAAGGAGGCTATGAAAGCACAGGCGGATAAACATCGAGTCGATGCTCAGGCATACAAGATAGGGGATCTAGTATGGCTGGCTTCACGCAATCTGAGACTGCAAGGATCTCGCAAATTGCAGCCCCGGTTTGTGGGTCCATTTACCATACTACAGGTTGTTAACCCTGTAGCAATGAAGCTCAGGTTACCACAAGAATACAGGGTGCACCCCGTTTTTCATACATCTTTGCTTAAACCCTATATACCATCAGGCCAGGTGTTACCACCTCTCCTCCTGTTCTGATTGATGGGCAGGAGGAATTTGAAGTTCAGGCTATCCTCGATTCAAAGCGTGTCAGGGGTCGCCTTTTGTACTTGGTAGATTGGAAAGGGTATACAAAGGAGGACAGGACATGGGAACCAGCTGGGGGGGTACACGCCCCGCGGTTGGTTCGGTTATTCCATAGACAGCATCCCTCTAAACCCCGACCGGTGGGGAGGATCATTGGGGGGGGGGGGTACTGTTAGGAATCGAGACAAAATGGCGGCCGCTACGGACTGTTTAGAATGTTGACAGACACCGGAGAGCCAATCAGCTTCGCTTCGCAAAGCTCCGTTACGCGAAAAGTACGCGAACCAGTACGCTATCTAGGACGCTGTCACAGATATATCTGTTTTTTAAAACGTTAATTTCTCAAAATCCACTGGAGCTCATATATTGAGACCCAGCAAAGGCACATCGGGCTAACAGTCCCTACAATTTTGCCAAGTTTCGTGTAAATCCATTCAGCCGTTCGAGCTAAAAGTGAGGCCAAACGCCCTATGGAAAAATGAATGGGAAAAACGCGTTTTGGGACCCCCCTTTTTTCTCGGCCCTCCTTGACGAAACCCCCCCAAATTTTCAGGGGCTGATCAAAAACAAAATGTGCCATTTTCCTGAAAATTTCAGCCGATTCCGTCCACAAACGCCAAAGTTATTAGACATAGAATTTTCAAAAGTTCCATAGAGAAAAAATCCTAACTATATATACCTACTGGCGACCGCCAGTAGGTAATATATATATATATATATATATATATATATATATATATATATATATATATATATATATATATCAGTGTAGATGGTCACGTCCAACTATGGCTACGTTATATTGATGATTTATTTGTCATAAGGCACCGCACTGAACAATCAGGCCATAATTTTGTAAATAGGATTAATCAAAACAGCGTTAATCTCCAGTTCACCCCCAATGTGTATTTTTTGGGCGTAGAGGTGTACATAATAGATGAAAAAATAGAGACTAAGTTGTACCGATAGCCAACAGCTGGTAATAGCTTACTGCACGCGACAAGTCATCATCCTCTGCATCTAATCCAAAGCATTCCCTGTGAAGAGATGCTGAGGATTTGTCTAAATGCAGCAATCCTTATGATCTTGTCCAGGCCTAACTTGCAAGTAAAATCACGTTCCTGGAGCGTGGCTACGATGAAAAGATCATTGACATAGCCTTAAAAAAGCCAATGGGCCTGAGAGGAGTAACCTACTAAACAACTATTCGAGAGAATGGAATATTACTGACATGAAAGAGTATGAAACTAGGCTCATTCTTACATATAGTCGTCAGCACAACTCTGTACAAAGATTATCAACAAAAAATGGCCAGTCTGCAAGAGTGATCCTGTGTCGGGCAGAGTTTTACCTAAATATCCCTGCATTACATTTAGAAAATCGAAATCAATGTGGGATTCACTAGTTAAGAGCAGTCCAGAACTCCTAACATCGGCAAATTGGCTAACTGCCCATAAAGGATTTGTTAAATGTAAGAATTGTCGGGCTTGCCAATATGCTGAAAATAAAACCTCATATAAAACACCTTTTTCTGAGGAAGATGTTAAGATTATCATATTCTTAACTTGTCGCACAGAGATTGTGGTATATGTGTTGAGTTGCTCTTGTGGGTTGCAGTATGTGGGCAGTACTAAGTTATAGGCCCACAAGAGGATACTGCAACTCATGAGAGCTATTACCAACAATGACTCCACATACCCCATAGCCTGCCACTTCAATGACAAACACAACAGCGATCAGAAACATTTTAAGTATTTTCTAATTGATTCTATACCAATCTCTAGATGTGGGGGCAATAGAGAGGCTAAACTGAGGTGTTTAGAAATGTAATATATTGTGGAACTTGATACAAAGAGTCAAAACTGACATAATTCAAGTGAGGATTTTTATACATGGTTAGAGGCAATTTGGGTAATGGTAACCATATATTTCCAAGATGGTCTAAAATATAACAATATCTACGATCAATCAGTTAGTTTTCCCTTTACAAATCTGAATATACAAATAAAAATAAAATAAAAATACAGACATTAAATAATATGACATGTTCTCTATATATATATAATAGTTGTAAATTCTTCAGCATGCTGCTATTAGTGAATTTTAGCGTTTCATAAATTTTTTATAAATAGAGTTTTAAGAAATTTGAGGTTTCTCAACAAAACTTCTGTTTATATTGGTAGTATTTTTGTTTTATTTATGTTTAAGTACAGGGATCTGCACTTAGACAGCACATTGTTCACTATAAGCACTTTAACATTTTACTGACATGGAATTTTGTATTATTACGAGTGTGTGCATATCCAGTATTTTACTGTTAGGATTCCAATATACGCATCTGCCATATGAAATTGGCCCAAACTGCATTATGGATGATGTATTATACTTATATTTTAATAATTGCAGTTTTCCAGATCTTTTTTCAAAACATATGAATTTCACAACAATATGTTTATAAATTTTGCTATTATTGTATTGCAATGTAACTATTCATACATAACATTTTTAAGTATTTTATAATAAAATGTGTTTTATGTATTTAAACAAATATTTACAAGATGGATTTAACCTAATATTGTACATATATTTATATTTTCTTATATATACAGAAATTCCACTGTTATTTATATGAAAAATATATATATTTATGGCAGGTTTTGCACAATTTCAATGTGATTGTTGCACAAACGAGCATATAGACGGATTAATATGCTGAATTTCTTTCATGTCTATGTATTTGTTTATCACGTGAACTGCATTTGCACTTCAAATATGGCATCTTGGCTTTAGTACTGCGTCATGTGCTCAAGGCAGTCTCAGGCCGAAACGCGTCACTGCGATTGCGGTGTGCTATGAGCAATAAATAATTTTCGCATGAAGCTGGGTTTGTGTACTGTCCTTTTCCATGTAAAAGTAAGTTACGAAGACCGGCATCCGCTATATTACCTACTGGCGGTCGCCAGTAGGTAGTTATAGCTAGGACCTTGCTTCTATACAAAAAGCATTTTTACTTTTCCCAATAAGTTTAGCGGCGGTTGATGAATCTTCGCAAAAGTTTCAAAACTAGTGGGGCGCTCTGGTCAGCTACTATCTTGAAAGTTTCGGGGTGATTCAGCAAGCGCGGACCGAGAAAAAAGGGGGGGGGTCCCAAAACATGTTTTTTCTATGTTAATTCCAATAGGAAACTTTAGATACGGCTACAGCCTGAACTGCTGAACGGAATTACCCCAAATTTGGCAAAAAAGTAGCCCTTGTTTCAGAAAGAACTCTTTTTGTTAAATTGTGTGAATCCGTTCAGTAGTTCCTGAGAAATGTTTTAAAAAGTGGTTGAAAAGTGCATTTACAATAGGAAAGTTTAGACACGACTACAGCTCGAACTGCTGAACAGAATTACACCAAATGTGGCACAAAGGTAGCGCTTGTTTCAGAAAGAACTCTTTTTCTTAAATGGTGTAAATCCGTTCAATAGTTGATGAGAAAATGAAAAAATAAAAGTTTCGATATATAGATAAGCAGTGGATCCACGCACCCTCCTGACCACGAGCTTTATTCTAATTGGCTGTCAACACTCCAAACCAGGAAGTGTTGGCAGCAATCTTGTGGCTCTGTAGAAGTGAGTCAGAGGAAAACAGGGAAACTAAGGTAAAAAGAAAGAAAAGGGGACAGGGTAGAAACACCCTGACACCCTAGGCCTGCTCAGGGGGTCCCACAAGGACCACCAGGGCCAAAAAAATTTTTTTTTTAAAACAGCGGAATGTGTGCTGGGTGCTCGGATCCAGATGAAAAATTTTCAAAACGAAGATAGGGCTTTCTTGCTTTGTTATTTTTAACCCATGGGTGGGCCAGGTCCAGGGGGGGTTTGAAAATTAAAAGTGGAGGCCACCACCTCTCCGGGGCTCTGTTTTTTTGTTTAAATAATGCTTTTGTGGGGGGGCATGAGCTGAGCACGGCCCCCTGGTGTGAACGTGTGGGACGCATGACTCCCAGCACAGTCCCTGGTGTGAACGCGAGGGGTGCACGACTCCTAGTCACGCTGGATGTGCGACTCCCAGAAAGAAAATGTAGTTTTTTTTAATTATAAATCTAGGTTATATGTTTGGATCTTGGGTGGCTCTAAAAAGAGCCCTTGTTTTTATTGGGAGATTTTGCTACCTACAAGTAAGTGCCTATTGCGATTCTAAAGTTGTTGAGACATACTCTGTTTCCCTCATCTGTGAAATGTACACCATCTCTCCTGTAGATGCCATCCATATTAAAACGCAGATTGTTGTTGTATATGGACCCCATAGTATAATCTCTGAGATAAGTAGAAACAGCTTTATTGACATTTTTCCTAGCTTTCTCAATCTGTGGACAAAATTGATTGGACCAGTTCCATTTCAGTCTTTTGGTATATGCTAGAGTAGACAAAGGCAGTGTTGTGGGAAAGTAACATCAATTCTGCAAAGGTGTCCTTCATTAACATTTCTAGACCTAACCCTGTCAAAGTGCCTAGGTCATTGCCACCACAGTGCACAATTATGAGGTTAGGGTGTTGGAGATGCAAAAAGGATTTAACCAATGGCATCAATTGGTGCCACTTTAATCCTCTTTGTCCAATCCATTTGATGTCTACATTTTGCAAAGCTAGGTCTTTGTCAATACCTCTGCTGGCAGCATACCTTTTTTACTAGAAAATATAGCTTTGACCCACAATCCACACTCTAAGCATCTTGAAGGAAAGTCCGGATGCACTCAAAAGATGTCTGTAGGTGAAGTAGGCAGTTGGTAAAATAAGAGGTCTCTAAAATGGTCGACAAGATGCAGTTCAAAAAAGAAGAGAAATGATTGGCTGTTTGAGAACATTATAGAGTGAAAAATAGGGTGCATATTTCTGTGTCTAAAAAGCATGTTTCTTATTGGTTAGTAAAAACTGTTTGAAAGGTACATTAGAAAGGATAAGGTGATATTCTGGAAAGTCAGCTCACTTGCTGTTTGAATTTGCAACAATGTGTGCTGAACTTGTGACCTGTGTGTTCAGTTGAGTGTTCCATGAACTGTTAATATGGAAACAGGCATTAAGCAGAATGGGGGTAGGGTTGGAAGTTATGTGTGGCATTAAAATGTGTATTTCTTATAAATATTACAGTAATAGGTCATTGCAGTGAGATTTCCCAAGTCACTGGAATGGTTAGAAGTAGTGTGTTCTGAAAATAAAATGGTAACATTATTTGTAATATACATTGCACGGACCAGGCGCGATTCCAGAAAATTCCAGAAGCAATTTTGGTTCAGTTAGAGGTCAGTTGGCTAGGGTTGATATGTGTAACAAATTGAAATCTGTCTTAGAATTTGAATTAATCTGGGAAGCAATGTGATTTGATATTTACACGTATTTGTGTGCAGAATGTTTGGGTTTTGCTAAGAGCAGTGCACTATATTCATTGTGTGCATAAGAAAATCTGGTGTGTGTTTCAGATACCTCATCATCCACAAATCAATTTGAAAGGTGAGTTATTAATTTGTGAGGTGCACTATGTGGTGCCTTTGTTTTTAAACATAAAATATAATTCATGAAATTTGAAGTTAGTCATATATTTTGTAATGAAGAAACATTTATTGAATTGTTTTGTAATGTGTTTAAATGTTGTTTAATATACACTTTCCATAGTATTATGTGTGTTTTGGAATACGGTTTGCTGATTGTGACTGTTTTAATGTGTGGATATGTACATTAGTTGTATAGAGTATAATTTTAGGTGTTGATTTCAAATTGGAAATATATATGTCGAGTTACGGTATTAGTGATGAGACTAGTTATCCTCTAAAGAGGTATAGTTAAAATATGCCACATAATTTTTGGTGTTTCCTTTCAATTTGAGGTTTGTTTTGTGAATTTATGTGGTGTAGATAGTGTTCTGTAGAGAGATACTCATTTATGTTTTTCGGTGATATGGTGAGACTTATAGTAGAGAAATGTGAATGGTTTCTGCTTTGTATTTGCCTACGTGTAATATTAAAAGTAGTTGTAGAAATGTAATGTAGCAGTAGAGATGTATGCAGTAGCTTTATCCTATAAAGAGTTTGCTTGCTGAGCATGTATTGCCCTATTAGTCCTGAGACACTCCTCCAATCACCCATCGAGCACCATACACTTATTCATTTAGTGTAGTAATAACTAAGTACTTATGAATTCTCTATGCACTGTGTTTGGTGCACTGTAATTATTCCAGTTACTTCTTGTGTACTTATAGAATCCCTTAGCTAGTAATAGCACTACAGGCATGTTATTCTGTGCACTATGCATGAACATGTGTAATGAGCTACATACTATTGATATACTCTTGTAAAAACCCAGTTAGTACTCATGCAGACTATTGGTTCAGTCCTGCAAAATTCCAGGTAATAGTCATGCACGTCAGGAATCACACTGTGAGTCTGTGTCCAGTCCTACAATCATCCTGACAGAAGCATGTCCTTATATAATCACTCTGCTGAAACATAAGTAATTATAAACTCACCTTGCTGTCAACTACTAGCGCTATAGGTATCTAGTCACTGTCCATGCACTTGCACAATGACTCAGGCATTGAGAAAAGCAGTGGTACAGTCAAATGTGAACAATGTATGCGGTCCCCTAAGTCCGTGCAGACAACTGATTCAGTCCTGCAAAAATCCAGGTAATTGTCATGCTTGTCTGGAATCACACTGTGAGTCTATGTCCACTCTTACAATCAGAAAACATAAGGAGGCCCCCTATCAGGGTTTGTCTAGGACCAGGGGGAATAAGCAGAAAAAACAAGTAATTTCCCAAAGTACAAACACTAATGGCAGGCTCACAAAACTTCTAGATAAGAAGTGTCATGAATTTTTCTGAATATGAACCTCATTATTAATAATCAGTTGCAGGAGAGGCAAGAGGTTCTGGTTTGGCTAGTACACAAACGTTTATGCAAAACTAACACAATTTTTACAATGTAGATAAAGAGGCTGTTCTCAAGAGTTTAGGTTAAAAATGTGTGTAAATATTTTTTTTTTATTTCATACAACTGTGCAGGTAGTTCGGTATGTCAATACATTAAAAACAAGAATGAATACAAATCACAATAATTTTGACAATCAATACAAAATTTGTAAAATATAAAACAAGAATCTAAAAACAAATGTCGACGCGGCTTTTCGGCTTTTTTCAAATACAAACACCTTCTCCAGGACGGATTCTAAATTTTAAAAACACAAAATTACCATACAATGATTTTCACAGTGCTTCATTATTAAACCATAGTTAAAACTTTATCCTATACATTTTTCACTCTTCAGTTTACATGCCCTCTTACTCATTAAGTCTACACAGTGTCTTGTACCAATTGATATAGTTGAAATGTTTCTGTTTCACTCTATTGCCTCTCCTTCTATCTGCTAAGGTCACCCTGTTGGTGACCAACATTTTCTTTAACTGCCTGTCTATGCAGGGCTAAATGTACATTATCATAAGTTTAAATCGCCAAGGACTGTCACATACCTCGATCTTAAAACCAAAATTATTTTTCTTAGACTCAGTAGTATACTGGAGTTTGTACTGCCTCGGGATCCCTTTGTAGATATATGGGTCTGCGGGCAATTAGTGCTGTGTTGTAAGTATACTAGCAACTGACTGTGAAGCAGAAAAATTGTAATTAAAATACTGTATGAATTGTTATTTACTGGTCACTAGTTAGAAATCTGCTTTTACCTTAAAAAAGAATAAATGCCGGGATACACACTGTCCAGGGGAGCCACCAATTTGGAGGAAATACTTCTTAATTGTATTTCTACAAGATAGATAATAGTCACGCTTACTAAATATCTCTATCTTGTGTTTTTGGTCAATAAGCATTAAGGCCCAGCACTCACCATTCGTAGGGTAGGTGAATCGCTGAAACCATAGACCTTCTTCTGCTGTGTCGGCTGGCACATAAGAACTCGGGGTTTGACCTCCCGTCTTTGTCAAAGTTCAGACTCACTTTGTGGAGATAATTTGGTGTTGTGTTACTCCCAGTTTATAAGGTGGTGTTGATAGTATGTATGTCTAATCTGTTTTATCTCATTATTTATGGATTTCCTTCTATTGTGCAATTGTTAAAGCGTGTCGTCTTTATAGGAGTTCAGACTCGCTTTGTTGGGACGATTGGTATTACTGTCACCCAGTTTGGTATATTAGACTTTTACATTTTTTAATTAGTTATGGAAGTCCTTCATATGCCCAATTTATTATTATTATTAAAGTGCTTCACACCTTATTAAGTGTATGTCACTTTATACTTGGAACCGTTGTTGTTATAATTAATAATTTTGCAGTTCAAAACAGCCATTCAGCGCTCTAGTAGGAGATGTGGCGCTAACCAAACTTTATCTGGCGACTGGACAACATCAATGCTGGTACTCAGCATTTAAATTATGCTTGTGAGGCGGTAAATGATAACTTTCGCTCCTGCAACTGTTCTTGATGTCATTACATTCCCTAGAATGTACTTCAGTGTAGATTATTGCTAGAGAAGACATGTGCCGTGCCTTTGTCTCACAAGTATGACATCGGAGAACTATTTATTAATGTCCCGCGGTCTTAACCGATGGGGAGACACATATAACATTCCATGTGTCTTTACAAAGTTAACGCATGCGCAGAAATCTGTCAGCGTCCATCATTCAACCTGATGCAAATGGCAGCGTCTATTTAGTGTAAAGGGTAATGTTACACTAGAAACAGGTGGTCGCTCATTCAGTATGGTGCAAACGACCGCATCTATTTAGTGAAGAAGGAGGTAGTAGACTAGAAGCAGCTGGTCTCTTTATGCATATACACTTGCCGAGGGACAAACCATTGTCTACATTATTAAAAAAACAGCGTTTCTCTACCATTTATAGGAATCTGCTTTGGCTCACCTTTACGAGGGAAAGCGGCCTCCCTGCAATAACATGGCAGTTATAATCTATTTGACTTTCATTTCATATCTTGTTCCCATGATACGATGATATGCCTCTATTTGTATCCAAGACAGTACATCTATGTAAG